>NC_056728.1:834628488-834663853 GCF_019279795.1 Protopterus annectens | reverse complement strand
TGTGAATTGAGTGCTTGCATTATATGGTGGATCCTAGCACCCGACAGGCAGCTTACAGTGACCTTCTCCTTGTCCAGTCTGGTGAGCGGGACGTCAGTGTGCCGGACAATAGAGTCCCCTATAGCAAGTGTATTTGGTGTGTTTGGCCTTAAGGGCTGTGACTGAGGCACACTGACTTTGTGAGATATGTGATTCATGGGTATTGGGGTATTGTTGAGGGGTGGCTGTTGCTTGGATATCTGCTTTGGAGGTCTTTGCTGTTTAGGCAGATTTTTATTTACAGCCTCCGAGTATGTTTTTGTGTGTTTGTGTTGGGTAAGCAGATGCAATAGGTCTATGTGAGACTGGATTTGTGGTGCGGGTGGTTACCTTTTCCTCCTGACTGACTGTGCCAGTCTTGGGTTGAGAGAGCTCTGCCTCCAGTTTGGCTGTGTAACTGCATCTCTCACATGTATTAGAGTTTGTTGGAAGGAGGAGAGGGTTGTCTGTGTACATAAGGCAATTGTAACATTGCCTCAAAATTCCCAGATTCACCAGCTGGACTGGAGAGTAACCCTGAAACTGACCCTTGGACATACCAGATTAATATAGGGAACTGTTTTTTTCTGATCAGATTTGGGAAGGGAACTGATTTTTCACTTGATCAGTCGGGAGTCTAAAACTTATGAGAAGTCAAGGAGGGTGTAATGCTTTAGTTAGTGTTTCCTTATAAGAACTGAGCAAGTGCAGGGCTTTAGAAAGAGAATAGAGTGATTACTTTGGGAGTTTGAACAGTTCTAAGGGAAAAAGTGAAGAGCAGACTTTCTGGAGCCTAGAATAGTTTAAACCTGTTTAGGCGGTGCTGCCCGACGCTGCTCAGTGTGCAAAACCGCGCAAAAAGAGAGTTGTAGGTTTTTAAGAAAGAGAGATCAAGGAGTTTAGAATTGACCCAAAATGGCCAATAAAACTACAGCTTCTAGGGAGTAACCACTCCTACAGGGACAGACAGGCTGTTCAGTGTTAACCACTGCCACTGGTGAACACAGAGACTTCCCTTTAACCCAAGCAAGCACTGGCCTTCTATAAACTTCCAAACAGTTCAGAACAGCAAATCGGTAACTGAACTTTCTTAACTTCCAGAAAGTGGGAAAAAAAGCAAGATTTTTTTTTTCTTTTTTGTTGTAGTTTAAAGGTAGCAGAGATACACAAGCAGCAAAATATTCACAACAGTGCAATAAATGACCCCACACTTGAGTGCTAGGCCAAAATCAGATAAAATGCAGTTTTTAGAGAAAAAATGATTTTAAATTAAGTGCAACACAGGAAATGCAGTAAACAGGCTCTAGATGTGTTCCAAGTACTGTTACTGATACAGATATAAACTTTAGCAAGCCAGAAAATGCAAAAAAGTAGCGGCAAAGCATTAAAACTTAACAAAAAATCAGAAGAAAATACTTAAAATCACAAAAGTGGCTCCTTTTCTTCTCTCAGCGTTTTCTCCCCTTGGTAGGTGCTTCAGCAACAACTAGAAAGCCTGGAAAGACGCCAAAACTAGAAAAGTCATTCGTAGTAAAAATAGAATAGGCTAATGGCATTTAGCTGGTCACAATAGCTAATTTATGTGGGTCAAAGCGCTTAGGTAATTAACTGAAATAACTACTCTTTCCCTCTTAGCATTATTTTATTGTTAACTTCCCAGTTAAGTAACATTCCTTTTTTTAATACTCTCTTTAAATCAGTTCTACGAATAATGAACTCCTTGACATGTTTCTACCCAGCAAAAAGTATGAAAAATGATCAACTATAAAATAAAATAATCAGTTCCTTTAAATTTTGGTGAAGTGAATTCAAACAGCTCTGAAAACATCATGGTTTGAGAACGTTAACATGACTTCATGTGGTTTGCACGGGCATGTAACATTCTTTATCTTTTGTAGAAAATGACGACAAACAGCGCGAGCAAAACAATGAAGGAGTACAAAAATACCATCAACAGCTATTCAGCTAAAAAGTGATGTATACGACAGTTCGTTGTATCAAATCCTTTATATCAAACGTGATGAAATAATCCACATAGATAAAAAATAGAAGTTTTATTGGTGCACCTCAGGTTAGCGCTTTCGACATAAGCTTCATCAGACCTGAGTTATAAAATCATGTAAACTGTTTAAATGCTTTACAGAGTGGGAAAATACACTTTTAATTACATTAATTCAAACTTAATTGGCTAATCAAGTCATAGCCACTAAAATCCCATACTATACTAATTTCTACATGAATTTAAATTAATGATTTATGCAGTTATACTTGAGAAGCTTTTCTGTATTTCATTTTACATAAAAAAGTATACAAAAATGATTTAATTACATAATTGATACACTTTTGCTTTGCTTTACTTAAAAGACAAATTACTTATCATAAAAACAATAACTTAAAAACATGAAACATGCATACTTTAATATATAATAGTATGCTATGTGTTTATAATATAATAAAATAAAAATCCCTTATCTATTAATTTATATAATATCAACATATTATATACAGGGGAGAATGTCCTCTATATGCATATGTCTCAATAATCTATTGGCATATAGATCTCAATTTTCTAATTTTTTAATTTTTAATTTTTCATTTTTAAAAAAGGTTTTATTGGTACTTTACCATTTAAACCAGGGGCTCTATCAGCTCTTAACTTTATAATCCACGTTGTTTCCCTGGATTCTGTGAATGTACTTATATCTTCCCCTCTAACATTAGCATATATTCTTTCCAAAATCCTAAATCTAAAAGAATGTTCAGGTCCACTATCTATGACATGCTTAGCCAAAGCATTAATAACTGTGCCCTTTCTAATATGATATATGTGCTCCCGCATTCTATCCCTAAGGCTTCTATTGGTTTTACCAATATAGAATGCAGGGCACGTTGTACACCGGGCCAAATAAACTACATTCTGAGACATACAATTCCCTGTGGCAAACGCTTTAAAACTTCCTAAACCTATGGGATGAATAATACCTCTTCTGTATCTATAAATGAACAGAAGTTACATGTTTCACATGGTAAAGTTATATTTGGCCCTTCAGATTTCTCAGACTCATTATTAGACCTATTACATAATAACCTCTTAAGGTTCTTCTTATTTTTATATATGAACCTTGGGTTATCTCCTACAAGTGGCTTAATTTTAGGGTCTGCCAATAAGATATGCCAGTGTGTTCTAATAATATCTTTGATATTCCCTACATCAGATGTATAAAAAATAGGATATCCAATTACATTTCTTTTATCTACAGTGTCTTGTACTTCTAAGGACTCTGGTACATGATTTGAAAAATAAGGGGCAGCTGCTCCATTTCTTAAATGGCAAGAATCTATCATACTACTATCCAAATCTAAATCCTTATAACCACGTTCTTTTAATCTCTGTCTAAGGTCAGATAATTTCTCATAATATTCCATGTCATTAGGGGTATATCTTGACAATCTCATTGATTGCCCCCGAATTATATTCCGATATACATACCCTGGATGCATGCTTTCTCGATGGAGTAGCATATTCTTATGACATGGCTTTCTATATAGGCCTGTATTAATCATCCCATTTTCCAACTTTTCAACATATATATCCAAAAATGGCATTTTTACTGTAGAAGATTCAACTGTAAATTTTAGAAAATGGGTAGAGGAGTTCAAATCTCTAACAAAATCAACCAACTCTTGAGAAGTACCAGTCCATAAGAAAAATAAATCATCTACAAAACGCCTGTAGAAAGGGACTAGCTTGATGTACTGATCCATTTTAAACATACACATATACTCCCATTCGGCCATAACTAGGTTGGCGTAGCTATTGGCACATGACGTGCCCATAGCTATGCCATCCTTCTGTAAGAAAATTTTCTCATTAAAGCAAAACACATTTGATTCCAAGACTACTTCCAAGAAACTCATAATAAGTTCTATAGTAGCCTCTGAAAGATCTGAAGTTCTATTCAAATAGCTACTGACCATTTCTACACCAGTAGAATTAGGTATAACCGTAAATAAGGACTGTACGTCCATTGTAACAAAAGTATATTCTTCATGTTCTAATTCAGAATTAAGGAACCTATAAAGATCCAATAAAAACTGCTTGGTGTCTCTTAATATGTAATTGTTACTATTTACTACTGGTCTAAGTTTATATTCAATATATACTGAAAATGGTTCAGTACTCCACCCCCTACCTGCAACAATAGGTCTAAAAGGGGGATTTACCCTGTCCTTATGGATTTTGGGCAATCCTTGTAATGCAGGTATGAGTGGAGACTGCACATCCAAAAATTGGAACATATTATAGTCAATAATTTCGCTCTTCAGAAGGTCTAATAACATATTATGTATCCTAACTATAATAGGCTTAACATCTTCTATGGTCAATGGGATATAAGAATCAGTATCACCAAGCATAATGTCCATATCCCTATCATATCTTACTGTATCCATAATAACCAAGCCACTCCCTTTATCTGCTGGTTTTAGTACTATGTTAAAGTTATTACGTAGCCCCTTCAATGCTTGTCTTTCTTTAAATGTAAGATTAAACAATTTCTTTTTATTTGGAACATTGTCCTGACCTAAATGGTAAAGGTCATCTTCTACCAATTTCCTAAAGGCTGCTATCAGAGGTTGTACAAGTGGAATATAAGTGCTAGGTTTCCTTATGTTTTGTGTTGTTACTATAGCTCTATCTTGGAATTCAATTTTTAATGATAAATTCCGGATGAATAATTTAAAGTCCCGTAGAGTTTCCTCAGGTTTACTAAATGTAGTGGGAATAAATGTAAGTCCTTTTGAAAGGACTTTCAATTCATCTATAGTCAAACTATAGCTAGATAGATTATAAACTATGTTGTTTTCTTCATTCCCCACATTTTCTTGATGCTCTGGGTTTGTACATGGTCGGGGGAGAATTTCCGTTTCTGTCGCCCCCGACTCATGGAACGTGTTCTCCCTTCCCTGGTAACAGATCTGATTGGGAAAGGGTGTTCTTTATCGAACATCCTTATATTAGAATAATCCTGCTGTACTAAAGGGACAGAATTACAAATTAAGTTATTCACAAGTATAGAGGAAGAGGTAGTTTTTATAGATGGAACTTTTCTACGTACTACCTGTTCAGGAACCACAGGTTCAATGGACTGTATAATGCATGTATGCTTGGTTATTATGGATACAATAAGATATGATAGGGATATGGACAATTTTTGGATGTGCAGTCTCCACTCATACCTGCAATACAAGGATTGCCCAAAATCCATAAGGACAGGGTAAATCCCCCTTTTAGACCTATTGTTGCAGGTAGGGGGTGGAGTACTGAACCATTTTCAGTATATATTGAATATAAACTTAGACCAGTAGTAAATAGTAACAATTACATATTAAGAGACACCAAGCAGTTTTTATTGGATCTTTATAGGTTCCTTAATTCTGAATTAGAACATGAAGAATATACTTTTGTTACAATGGACGTACAGTCCTTATTTACGGTTATACCTAATTCTACTGGTGTAGAAATGGTCAGTAGCTATTTGAATAGAACTTCAGATCTTTCAGAGGCTACTATAGAACTTATTATGAGTTTCTTGGAAGTAGTCTTGGAATCAAATGTGTTTTGCTTTAATGAGAAAATTTTCTTACAGAAGGATGGCGTAGCTATGGGCACGTCATGTGCCAATAGCTACGCCAACCTAGTTATGGCCGAATGGGAGTATATGTGTATGTTTAAAATGGATCAGTACATCAAGCTAGTCCCTTTCTACAGGCGTTTTGTAGATGATTTATTTTTCTTATGGACTGGTACTTCTTAAGAGTTGGTTGATTTTGTTAGAGATTTGAACTCCTCTACCCATTTTCTAAAATTTACAGTTGAATCTTCTACAGTAAAAATGCCATTTTTGGATATATATGTTGAAAAGTTGGAAAATAGGATGATTAATACAGGCCTATATAGAAAGCCATGTCATAAGAATATGCTACTCCATCGAGAAAGCATGCATCCAGGGTATGTATATCGGAATATAATTCGGGGGCAATCAATGAGATTGTCAAGATATACCCCTAATGACATGGAATATTATGAGAAATTATCTGACCTTAGACAGAGATTAAAAGAACGTGGTTATAAGGATTTAGATTTGGATAGTAGTATGATAGATTCTTGCCATTTAAGAAATGGAGCAGCTGCCCCTTATTTTTCAAATCATGTACCAGAGTCCTTAGAAGTACAAGACACTGTAGATAAAAGAAATGTAATTGGATATCCTATTTTTTATACATCTGATGTAGGGAATATCAAAGATATTATTAGAACACACTGGCATATCTTATTGGCAGACCCTAAAATTAAGCCACTTGTAGGAGATAACCCAAGGTTCATATATAAAAATAAGAAGAACCTTAAGAGGTTATTATGTAATAGGTCTAATAATGAGTCTGAGAAATCTGAAGGGCCAAATATAACTTTACCATGTGAAACATGTAACTTCTGTTCATTTATAGATACAGAAGAGGTATTTATTCATCCCATAGGTTTAGGAAGTTTTAAAGCGTTTGCCACAGGGAATTGTATGCCTCAGAATGTAGTTTATTTGGCCCGGTGTACAACGTGCCCTGCATTCTATATTGGTAAAACCAATAGAAGCCTTAGGGATAGAATGCGGGAGCACGTATATCATATTAGAAAGGGCACAGTTATTAATGCTTTGGCTAAGCATGTCATAGATAGTGGACCTGAACATTCTTTTAGATTTAGGATTTTGGAAAGAATATATGCTAATGTTAGAGGGGGAGATATAAGTACATTCACGGAATCCAGGGAAACAACGTGGATTATAAAGTTAAGAGCTGATAGAGCCCCTGGTTTAAATGGTAAAGTACCAATAAAACCTTTTTTAAAAATGAGAAAATTAAAAATTAAAAAATTAGAAAATTGAGATCTATATGCCAATAGATTATTGAGACATATGCATATAGAGAACATTCTCCCCTGTATATAATATATTGATATTATATAAATTAATAGATAAGGGATTTTTATTTTATTATATTATAAACACATAGCATACTATTATATATTAAAGAAGTATGCATGTTTCATGTTTTTAAGTTATTGTTTTTATGATAAGTAATTTGTCTTTTACGTAAAGCAAAGCAAAAGTGTATCAATTATGTAATTAAATCATTTTTGTATACTTTTTTATGTAAAATGAAATACAGAAAAGCTTCTCAAGTATAACTGCATAAATCATTAATTTAAATTCATGTAGAAATTAGTATAGTATGGGATTTTAGTGGCTATGACTTGATTAGCCAATTAAGTTTGAATTAATGTAATTAAAAGTGTATTTTCCCGCTCTGTAAAGCATTTAAACAGTTTACATGATTTTATAACTCAGGTCTGATGAAGCTTATGTCGAAAACGCTAACCTGAGGTGCACCAATAAAACTTCTATTTTTTATCTATGTGGATTATTTCATCACGTTTGATATAAAGGATTTGATACAACGAACTGTCGTATACATCACTTTTTAGCTGAATAGCTGTTGATGGTATTTTTGTACTCCATTGTTTTGCTCACGCTGTTTGTCGTCATTTTTTACATTTGGATATTCCACTTATTTGCAACAGCGAGGGCATTAACTCCGTGTGGAACTCATAGTGTTTTATTCTTTATCTTTTCTCTTTTTTTCTTCTGTTTTGATTAATCTGTGGCAGTAATTCTGTGATAAATTTAACTAAAGTGTAGTGAAATTCTTTTCATTGCCTGATGTTTACCAGAGCTGTACAGTGGGGTCTCCAGTGTTGAGCTTCTAGTGTAACCACCATGAAGTTTTATCTAGCTGTATTTTTTACTGGTTGAACCTTGAACCATACATACGACCATTTGAGAAACACCTGAAGATTAAAGAGACATATTGTAATAGATTTCTGATTGTATCTCTTGTTTTCACGTTTGCATTTCTTCATTCTTTACCAACCTACCACCTGAGGCTGCACACTTGACTGCCGTATTGCACCTGTTTTCATTGAAATAGGAGAAATTTTCTTTTACTTCATACTGTCACATTTTTTATTTTTTGTTATTTATTAAAGAATTGACTTGGAAGTGGAATGACTTTCATGTTTCTAGATTCTTGTTTTTTTAGTGTGATTGGTGAACTGATGGCAGCAGGAGTACTACATTTTGAAAGTTTGCATATGACCTGTTTTTATTCAACTTGAAATAACTTCTATTTTGTGCCTGTTCATTGTGCTTTGCCATGCACCCCTTCTTAATATCTGCTGCTGTACTATAATATTCACATGGTCGTCTTACACTGAATTAAATATGGATCTGTGAAAGGATAACTGCATTTTCAGATTACACCTACATTGTAACGGTTACAGAAAATGAGAGGCAATGGGGCATGAATGATGTTAAATGCATTTGTTTACTTTTTATTTAGTTTACCTGGGTAAATGATCCAGGACCTCATCCAGCCACAAACCAGGCCAAGTGGCAGACAGTGGTGAAGAAAACATATTATAGTTGGGAGCAGCATAAGATAATATAGTTAACGTTTTATGTAGTAGCTTTAGTATACTACAAAGTGGAAACACTAACCATTCACCAGGGACAAAAAGGGGAGAAAAAAATGATGAGCTAAAGTAATGGAATGAATAGCTAGAAGTCTTGCATTGTTTTTAATGTAGTATGTGCATTCTGGATTTGTATTTTTTTTCAATACTACAGCATCATTCACGGAAGAAGGACTCCGAGGAATCCTAGCGAGAGATCATTCTGCTGTTGCAGAAATCGAGCATAATAATACCATGCATGGTAATTAACTTTTTGCTATTGGTTTCACATATTTTTTTCTTTATGTAGAACTTAACATGCACAGACACACTGGCACGTGCACACACACACAGACACACACACACACACACACACACACACACACACACACACACACACTTAGGTTAAGTAATTAAATAAGTAGTTATACCAGTTAAAATGTTTGTAATTTTAATATGCATATTTAACATTTAAATGTGCATGTATTTTATTTTAAAATAAGACGCCCTCCGTTGAGTAAATTGATGGCCATCCCTGAAGAGGAGGAAAAAGAAGATGGCAGGCCACGTGCCATTACATTTTACCTTTCAGAAAATAGACTTGTATATGGTAATTGACTGTCAATTTTGTTTTTTTTTTTTCTTGATACAGAACTGTAGATTTATAAAGCTTCTGTGATGAATTTATAGGGGTATTCAGGTTACACTTAGTGTAACTTAACTGCAAAACCTTTTGGAAAATCATGGAAATCAGCTGGGAAACAGTTACGAATGCTATCCATTTATGTGACAATAAAAGGTGAAAGGAAGTCAGTGAATCCCATGGTGATTTGTCCTAGATGTTCATCGTGTTTCACTGTTGCAGTCATGACTGTAGGGTTCTTCCTGCCGGCAGGCAGCCCTCGGTCGGCCAGAATCCCAAAGTCTGGGTCCGGCGTCGGCTGTTCAACCATGCTCCCTGATGTCAGAGTGCCAGGAGTATAAAGCTGACAGCCGACGCCATCTTCTCCAGTCTTTCTTGCCGTGCGGTGATAGCAGTTCGCAAGTGCCGGTCGGCTGACTCCTGACGAATTTTTCTTTATACTTCGGTCCGAAGACTTTCTTCTCCACAAAGCTAAGTACCCCGTTGGGGAAACTTTTTTCTTGCTCCACTCCGATGTCAGAAAAAGTTAATAATTGTATTTCATGTGGGAAGCAAATACCTCATAAGGATTTTCATTCTTATTGTATATTCCTTGCTTGGGCCCTGACCACGACATATCTAGTTGTCGGTTTTGTGCTAGATTCAATCATCGTACAATTAAGTGAAGGTACGATTTTGCTTTTCATTACGTCGGTAGACGCTTTAACTACAAAATGTCGTTGGATACGGTCCCGGCTACCAGAGTTCACAAACGTTGCAAGAATAAAGACAGGCTTCCAAGGTCCAAATCTGATGATAGCGCACAAGCGGAGCTAGCTTCAGGTTCGGCCGTCATCAGTGAGGCGCTTTTGCAGCCCCTGTCGTCGGCCATTTCAGAACCGATGGCCGAAACGGACTCTCATGAGGAGCCAACCAGGCCTTTAAATATTTCTGTTGCAGGACCTTCGGACAATGCTCCTTCGGATGGGTCCGGAGCCGCTGTGCAGGTACCGGCTTCCGACGGGGTTTTCAGGCCTACTCAGCTAACAATAAAGGCAAAGGCAAAGACTCCTTCAAAATCAAAGACTTCAACACAGGCCTCTTCTGAACCGGCTCCCAAGTCACAGAAACAGTTACTCAAGATGGCGGAGGATTTACTTACTATGATCAGGGGTTCACATCCCCCTCCAGACAAAAGGCCAAGGCAGGATGTTTATTATGATTCCTCTGATCAGGCTTCTGTTTCCTCAGTTTCTTCTTCTGATCAGGAATATTCTTTCCCTCCTTATGAGGATTCTGATGCTGAAGAATCCATTCCTTCAGCTTTTCCCCCTGAGGATTTCTCTTTTGGGGAAGCTTTGCATGAAATGAGGGAACATTTCCACTGGGAAGGACAGGAGTATTCAGAATCCAAGAAAAGACTGAGGGATTTTCTTCTTCTTCCCCAACATAGATCCCTGGCTATTCCTCCTATTTTGGATATTGTGGATGATGCCTTTTCGGAGGCTAACTTAACTCCTGACTCTTTTCCTCCTGCTCCTGTTAAGCCTGATAGATATTACAGGGTTCCTGATTCCCATCAGTTTTTATACAAGAACCCTTCTGCTGACCCTGAAACCATTTCTCAGGGTCCTAAGGGAGCTAAGGCCGCTTCTGCCAAAAAATCCCATTCCTACTGAAAAGGATTCTCCATCCTTGGAAAGATGGGGCAAAAAGGTGTACACTTCTGCTACTTTGTCCATTAGGGCTTTAAACTGTCAGCTTCATATGTTTAAATACCAGCAATTTCTCTTGTCTCTCTTAAAACAAAAGCTTACTGCCATCTCTGCCTGTGCAGATAAGGAATTACATGACTTATTGCATGCCACTGAACAGGTTGGGAAGAATGGTTTACACTGTGGATTTGATGCCTTGGAGGCTTCTTGTAGGGCTGCGGCCTCTGGTACAGTCATTAGAAGGCATGCATGGCTAAAGGAACACAATTTACCTGAACAAGTAAAGGCTAAATTATTGGATGCTCCGGTTCAGCATAATGTTTTGTTTGGATCAAAAACTGAAGAGGTGATTAAAAAGATGAAGGATAAGGCGAAATCCATGCAAACAGTTAAAGATTTCTTACAAGTACAGCCACCTAGATTTAGCAGAAATTGGCCTTCAAAAAATTGGTCCTTTCCCACTTCAGACAGGCCTCAGAGGGGCAGATATAGACACTCCAGAGGAAGGCCTCAAACACAAGCTGCTTATAGACCAAGACAGTTGACTGCTTCCACCAAAAGGGGAGGAGAGGGCAGGTCACAATCTCAAAGGAAACAAAATCAATGACTCCCTCTGTTGGGCTACAGGAACTTCTTCCCTGGAAGCCCCTGTCGGAGGAAAACTCTCTATTTTTTATCAAAATTGGACTCTGATAACCCAAGACAAATGGGTTTTGGATGCGGTTTTAAGAGGTTACAAATTCCATTTTCATACCTTGCCAAGGCCCAGCGGATGGCCAGACCTTCCAAAGCATCAATGGACGGAGGCATTAAATCAGGTGGAAGCTCTTTTGGCTATGAATGCCATAGAACTGGTTCCTCTTTCAGAGATGGGAAAAGGTTTTTACTCAAGGCTCTTTCTAGTTCCAAGGAAGCAAAACTCATGGAGACCCATTCTGGATCTGTCGGTCTTGGAACACCTTCCTGCAGATTCCAAAATTCAAGATGCTTACTCTACAGCAGCTACTTCCAATGATGTCCAAAGATGCATGGATGGTAACTTTGGATTTAAAGGAGGCATATTTATACATTCCCATCAGGCAGGATCGCAGAAAATACCTCAGGTTCAAGGCCGGATCGAGGCACTTTTAATTCTCTGCGCTGCCCAGGGTCTTCACCAAATGCCTGGCTCCAGTAGTAGCTTACTGCAGACACAAGGGAATTCAAATTTACCCTTATCTGGACGACTGTCTAATTCAGGCAGACAGCAAGGATGTCTTACTCCAGCATCTAGAATTTGTACAGAACCTCCTCAAGTTCCTGGGATTCTCTGTAAACATAAAAAAGTCAAATTTGACACCATCACAACAGATAACATTTCTGGGTGCACTTCTGAACACCACAACCCAGATAGCATTTCTGACATCCGAAAAACAATTACAGCTGGCTTCAACCTTCAATACCTTGGCAACTCTAACTCAACTATCTGCAAGGAAATTCCTGCAGGCTTTGGGTTACATGGCCTCCTGCATCCTTCTCATACCATATGCAAGACTACACATGAGGAAAAATACAGTGGTACCTAAAAAGTGTATGGTCCTAGCATTGCCACAGTTTAGACATACTGATCTCAGTCCTTCCTTGCCTTCAAAAGGAATTTCTTTGGTGGTCCAGGGCATGTGCTCTAAACAAAGGGAAAGCCTTCCATCTGCCTCTTGCCTCTCAGATTCTAACCACGGACGCCTCGGATTATGATTGGGGAGCCCATTTTCAGGGCAATTGTTTGCAGGGCCTTTGGACCAAGGATCAGATGTACTTGCATATCAACTTACAGGAAATGTTAGCTGTTCAGGAAGCCCTATTGGCCCTCAGGAATCTTTTACAACCAGCACAACTACTAATACGGACAGACACCACCACAGTTATGTGGTACATAAACAAGCAAGGGGGATCTCATTCCTACCCCCTTTGCAGACTAGCCATGGATCTATGGAACTCAGCTCTAGCTTGCAATCTGGATCTTCAAGCTCAGTTTCTGCCAGGGAAGCAAAACATCCTGGCAGACAGTCTCAGCAGAAACCTTTTGGATCCACACGAGTGGATGCTGGACACCAAAATATTAAGGATGATAACAGAAGTTTGGGGATGTCCTCAAATAGACCTCTTTGCATCCCATCTCAATCATCAACTACAGATTTTTTGCACCAGGACTTTCGACAGAAAAGCTTGGAAAGTGGATGCCCTGTCATTCAGTTGGAGGAACCTCTCCGGATATGCCTTTCCACCTCTTCCTCTTCTTCCACGGGTCTTATTAAAGATAAAACAGGACAAGCCCAAGATGATAATCTTGCTGGCTCCAAATTGGCCTTGGCAGTTTTGGTATCCAACTCTAATAAAACTATGTCTGGAGCCCCCTTGGGTTTTACCTCAGTGTCCGAACCTTCTGTCCCAACATCAGGGTCAGGTTCTACACTCTCATGTCAGAACTCTCAGCCTAGCGGCCTGGTTAATCCAGGGCCTTTGATTTCTTCTATTCTACCCAAGCAGGTTATGGATGTCATTTTAGAAGCCAGATGTCCTAGCACTAGAAAATCTTATGCAGGAAAATGGAAAAGATTTTGTTCCTGGATGCAGGCTCAGGATTCTGATCCTCCTCTTCCTAACATTTCCTTAATTTTACTTTATTTGACAGATCTCTTACATAAGGGTCTCTCCTTTTCTTCCATTAAGATACATGCTTCTGCTATTTCTGCTCATTATAATACAGACCCTCCCATCTTTTCCCACCAGCTCATGAGACAGTTTCTCAGAGGTGCTAAGAACTTAAGACCTCCTAGATCTCCTCCCATTCCTGCTTGGGATCTCAACTATGTTTTGGAAAAACTAACCTTGCCTCCTTTTGAGCCTGCTGCTTCTTCTGACATCAAGTTTTTATCTTGGAAGACAGCTATCTTGTTAGCCCTAACCTCTGCCAGGAGAGTTTCAGAGTTACAAGCTCTTATGGCTGTGGAACCTTATATTATTTTTCATCAAGACAGGGTATATTTGAGGACTAATCCTACCTTCATGCCTAAGGTGGTTTCCAAAGTGGCTTTAAATCAAACTATCCACTTGCCAACTTTTTTCCCCACTCCTCAAAATAAAGGGGAAAGGATCATACATTCCTTGGATGTACACAGACAATTATGTTTTTACCTGGACAGAACCAAGGACATCAGAAAATCAGAACAATTGTTTGTTTCTTATGCTTCTAGCTCCCAAGGTAAAGCCATTTCAAAACAGACCATTTCTAAATGGATTGCTCATGGAATCAGATTTTGTTATTCACACCATGGAAAGCAAATCCCAGGGAGTATACGGACTCATTCCACCAGAGCTGCTGCCACTTCTGCGGCCTTCCTCAGGGGAGTTCCTACCAAAGACATTTTGGAAGCTGCAACTTGGAATTCAGTGCATACTTTTTCAAAGCACTACAATCTACCTCTCAACTCTAAGTCTAGGGCAGGCTTTGCCTCTGCAGTCTTGCAGGGCCTTTTAGCCGCCCCTTCTTCTTTATGACCTCCTCCCTTTCTTTCAGCTTTGGGATTCTACCCTACAGTCATGACTGCAACAGTGAAACACAATGAACATAGTACAGTTGTGTACACCTACCATAAATGTAGATGTTAGAGTGTCTTCACTGTTGCAGTCTGGGTTTCCCACCCTCCTGTCCCCTCTTATTTTTACTTTTGTGCATTTTCTCTGTCCACCATTCTTCTGAGGTGTATTTGCATAGCTTATGGGACCTTGTTTCATTTTGGGACTCCTGACATCTGGGGCAAGAAAAACTGGAGAAGATGGCGTCGGCTGTCAGCTTTATACTCCTGGCGCTCTGACGTCAGGGAGCATGGTTTAACAGCCGACGCCGGACCCAGACTTTGGGATTTTGGCCAACCGAGGGCTGCCTGCCGGCAGGGAGAACCCTACAGTCATGACTGCAACAGTGAAGACACTCTAACATCTACATTTATGGTAGGTGTACACAACTGTACTTTTCCTGGTTTTACACTTCGTGGTTGATTATAGGGCATTGGGTGCGGTTTGGGACTTTAACATCACAGAAGTTTTTATTGATGTGTTTTGTTTAGTATGTAACCACAATGGAAATTAACAGTCTGATACAGTCATTCAAAACTGGTGTGTGAAGGGGGTGGGAGGGAAATGGGTATTAACCCAGCCATGTAAATATAGGGTGCTTCTTATTTGTTTGGTGTTTGGGTACTTTCCTGCTGACCTTCTTTGCATTAGACTTTATACAGACGGGGGACTTCATGCTTCGAAGTGTGCCAGTGTCTGTGTGCAAAAGAGAATTCTAAAGGAATTAGCTTGAGAACAGAGAAGGGCTTTGACAGTGTTTGAGCCCTTGGTGGTGTTAGGTCCTTTGGTAAGCAAACTAAGTTAAAACAAACATTAATCAAGTTTCAGAGAATATTTCACCAGTAATGCTTCTTCTAAAAGGAGCTTTGTCTGGATAAGCAAGTTCAATCAACTTTGTCGGATCCGGTACAATCCATGTTAACAATCAGTGTAAGTGTTGAAACGTATAGTTTTACCATAATGAGAAAGTTTAATGTTCTTCGTCTCACATTGCTGCAGTCATAACCTGTGGGTAGTCCACTGTCCTCGATCGGCCCGAATACCAAAGAGCTGGGCTGGCGTCGGTCATTGTCGCCTAGAGCTGACGTCAGTACGTCGTAGTACATAAGCGCATGACCGACGCCATATCCTCAGTCTTTCTTGCCGCGTGGTCCGAAGCAGAAGCAGCGTTTGCAAGTGCCGTTCGGCGTTCTGACATTTTCATTTATCGAGTTTCAGACCGAAGACCAAGTTGGGCTAAGTACCCCATTGGGGAAATCTTTGTCTTTTCTTGCCTCAGTTATCCGGATGTCAGAAAAAGTTAATAATTGCATTTCTTGTGGGAAACAGATACCTCATAAGGATTTTCATTATTTGTGTATTCCTTGCTTAGGGCCGGAGCACGACGTGGTCGGGTGTCGCTTTTGTGCAAGATTTAACAAGCGCACCATTAAACGGAGATTAGACTGTGCCAGGCTGCCAGGCTTGTTTTTGGTAAAAGGTGTAACTATAACATGCCGTCGGATCCTCAGACGCCCGCTACCGCTAAAAAGCGTAAAGATAAATCTTTGAAGTCTAAGCAGGATGAGTCGTCCGTTACGGACGCCGGTTCTTCGGAGCCTCCGATTGAACCTGTGAATCCCGCTGAGGGTTCGGCTGAATTCCATGGGGAACCTTTAATTTTACAGGAGTTGGCCTCTCAGGAGTTAGGCCCGGCTAAAGGTGCTTCTCAGGTGTCTGTAGTTCCATCTTTACAGAAGGTTATTAGGCCCTCTACTTCGGTGGCTAAAGCTCATGCTAAGGCCAAACCTTGTCATGTGGGCCCTGGTCATAGTTCTAGTTCTCCAGCCCCTGTTCCTAAAAAGCATATGTTAAAAATGGCTGAGGACTTGATTACTTTGATCAGGGGTTCTATGCCCCCCCCCCGGAGAAGAGACCTAGGGTGGAGGCAGATTTAGAGGGGATGGATCATTCCTCAGACTACTCTGATTCCTCAGCTGAGGAAATTCACGAATTCCCTTCTTATTTGGATTTGGATGCAGAGGACTCCTGTCCTTCTGCTTCTCCTCCAGAGGATTTTTCTTTTTCTGAGACTTTACATTCCATGAGGGAGCATTTCAAGTGGGAAGGTCAGGATTTTTCGGATTCTCGGAAACGGCTCAGGGAATTTTTGTTTCTGCCACAGCATAGGCCCTTGGCTATTCCTCCTGTCTTAGAAGTTGTTCAGGATGTTTTTTCTGAATCTTCCCTTAATCCTGATTCTTTACCTCCTGCCCCTGTTAAACCGGACAGATATTATAGTGTTCCTGAAGCACATAAGTATTTGTACAAGAGTCCTAGAGCTGATCCGGAAACTATTACTCAAGGTCCGAAGGGTATCAGGGCTTCTGTGGCTAAGAATCCAGTTCCTTTGGATAAAGATTCTAGGGCTTCCCTGTACTAAAACTAAGGGCAGGAAAAATATAAACTATACATGTAACAACTCACAAAGAACAGTAGGTGGTGCCATTGCATCAAACACAGTCCCTTACCAAAACAACATTATCTAAATATACATACCTCATCTTATGTATTCACTGTAGTTTTTACAATATTTTACTTATTTATTATGCGTTTAAATTATTAAATTATTAATTTTTTTATGAACAGTATGATTCATTGTGTTTAAAGTTTGTTATTTGAAAATGTTTTAACATTATCTACTTTTATCCTCTCTTTCTAATGAGCCCCACTACTTTCATTGGCTTAGCCAGAATGCAAAAGTTTTTTAATGGTCAGTTGATTTTAAATTTCATTATATAAAGATCAATTAAGTTTTATTAAATTGTCTGATGAAGTCTCACTGTTTAGTGGACGAAAACGCGTTGTATGTTTTTAAAGCGTTTATATCTGGTTGGACTACTTGTGGCTATACCTGGTTGGATTATTTGTGGCTTTCTTTGGAGACCTAATAAAGTGCGGTTACTTTGGTGCGCTTTTTCCTTTTTTGTGTTTACTGGTTTTAATTCATAGCTTGGCACCTGTTTGGGAGTTCTCAGTTTCGGTGCCTCGCAATGGAAAGCAGCTCATCATCTAGTAATCGCGAGGAAGTGGGACAGGCAAGAAAACTTATCGGGCAGCTCACGGAGCTGATTGAACTATTAACCCCACTGTGCACCACGCTAGTAAGCAGGAAATCTATCGACGTAGGAAGCATCCCGGAAGGGACCGAAAGGTTTGGAGGTGCAAAACAGAAGAGAAAAAGGCACAACCGGGATTCTAGCTCCTCGTCGTCCGAAGAGGCTGAACCGAATGGTGGCACCTTCAATCCTGCCATCACTCCGATGCTACTTGGAACTGCAACAGCACCGGATAGGATTTTACACACAGGGGTTACAAACAATGTTAGTGTTCGTAAAGTGAACACATTGGGCAAGAACGCCACAGGTACTGTTTCCACTTCTATTAACTGTAATAACATTGCAGACTGGTTGAAACGTCCTCATTTGCTTAATTTTGAAACTAAAGAGGACGAGTCACCACAGGATGGTGATTCTTATGGTGTACAAATAGAAAAATTGTCTAAACTAATGCACAAGTACAACATACTGGGTATTGAAAACTGTTACCTAACTGAATGTATTAAACGCAAAATTGTACCAAAAGGGCTCAGGGTATGGAAGTACCCCAACAACGTAGAAGCCGGTACTGTGTTTCACAAGGAATTAATTGACATTTTTAATAAATGTGGGCTTGAAATTCTTGGGCTTATTATCAAAGAGAATAACAAGATGTTAGAGGTATTAGAAGAAGAAATTTTGTTGTTAGATAATTTTATTAAACATGACTTGTTTTTTGAGATTAAACAAGAAAGGGACAAATATTACAGTGTAAGTTCTGACATTGATATGAAATGCAAAACGTTAGAACAAAGAAAAATAAACAAACTCAAGAGGGATATAGAGGACTATCAGAACAATGTTAGTTACCCACAACCACCCTCTAATAGAAACGAACACAACGACAGAACTAGGCTGGGCAAAGGGAGAAGAAACAACTATCAAACAGACACTTGGAGGGAGGAACAAGATAGGGGTAATTATGATACTGACTTTCCACCTTTAGTGAATGAAGATTCACTATACTATCAAAATAGAAACCGACAGGGTTTCCAGAATTTTCGGAGGGGGGGAGGGAGAAGGGGGAGAGGGAGATATTAATCAATACTACCCATACCCCCACTCCCAATGACACCCCCACATCAGTATATCATGACTCTCTTGTTATTGACAAAGAGGATGAGATTCTACAAACAGGCACCACACATTCCCTCAAGAATTTCTCAATATACAACTTCAGTAATATTGCTATTAAAAGAGCACATTTTGACCTACTTAGTAAAGGGTTTAAATACATTCCCAGTACTCGAGGGGATTTGGTACAAACCATTATAGACATGAAGCTATTTCTTAGAAAGGTCAATTTACAAGCCATACTCCCCCCTCTAACATTGAATTCTGAACATCAACATTCTGCCCTAACTAGGAGGAGCACCTACAACCCCCCACTTCACCCTCAAATCAAGAATCTGGACATAGTTCTGGAAAATGAAATCAGAAAGGAATTCAAAGTATACAACAAACAACAAAACCTGACAGAAAAAGAACTTGAAACTTTGAACGACTTAAGAAATAACACACAAATAAGAATTATGAAGCCAGACAAGGGAGGGGGAGCCGTCATTATGGATATTATCATCTACGAGAGTAAAATGAACAGCATCCTTAGGGAGGAAAGCAAATATAGAAGCGTATCCATCAACGAGGTGAATGTGGCATATCAAAGAATTGACATGGTCCTGGACAATTTGATCATGGAGGGAACCATTGATAGCAAACTGTACAATTTTTTGTATGTACCAAAACCCAAGATTCCAATAATCTTCGGCATACCAAAAGTGCACAAAAATGTTTATGACCCCCCACTAAGACCTATAGTGTCAGCTGACAATTCTAAAACACTTCCCATGGCTAAATACGTGGATCTCAAGACCAAACATATCTGCAATAACAACAAACACATCTTGAAAGATTCATGGGATCTGTTAAGAAATATCACAAAGGACCTTTTGACAGAGAACCTCATTTTTGTAACAATAGACGTGGTTGACCTCTTCACCTGCATTCCACACCTAGAAGGGATGAGAATATTTGAAGAAATGATTTTTCTGGACAAGATCCTTACACATGCAGAAAAGGTAGCTATAGTAGAACTTACAGACACAGTACTGAAGTACAATTTCATTACATTCAATGGAGAATATTACCAACAACTTAAAGGGGTAGCAATGGGTGCGGCATGCGCACCCACCTATGCCAACATTGTACTGGCAGGATGGGAGTCCTACTTCATCCTGAATTCAGAATATCAAAAATACTGGTCTCTATACAGACGCTACCTGGATGATATTGCAATTTTCTGGACAGGAGGTTATGAGAAATTAAATGAATTTCTTGAGTACATCAATAATACCACCAACTTCCTGAGATTTACGCACTCAACATCAACCGACAGGTTGCAATATTTGGACATTGAAGTGTACAAGGATGAAAATAAGAGAGTCCTGGAAACCAACGTTTTTAGGAAAAGCACCTTTTGCAACTCTTTTTTACACTTCAACAGTGCACACCCTCCACATTGCAAAAGGAACATTGTCAAGGGACAATTTGTCAGAGGGTGTCGCATGACCAGCAGAGATGAAGACTTTCTTTTTGAATGCAACACCTTGGAAGGCATGTTTTGTGCTAGAGGATATCCACCTGACTTCGTTAAGGATATAAGAAAAGAGGTAGAGGAAAACAGACTAACAAAATTTAAACCTATAAAGGGTAGTATGATCAATACTACAGATTCTATTTCAACAACCGACACTCCTGGGAATCCCTCTACCACTAACAAGAACAACAAAGAAGAAGTATTTGAATACCAATCAGCCCTAGTTCTAGAATTCAACCTATTCAATTCTAAGGTAAGAAGAATATTCCAAACAGAATGGGACAAATTTATTACCTTTTTGGATATTCCGAATATAAAGGAAAGGATTCCAAAAACAGTTTACAAGAATGCACACAGCATTAAAAAATTGTTAGAAAACAACAAAATTTATGATACTAACAAGACAGGTACAAGAAACATCAACAATGGCACTTATCAATGTGGACGCTGTAAACAGTGCCGATATATCTCTAACAAAAAAAGAGATATTTCTAGAAGCTAGAGGCATAAATATACACAGCACAGGACAATTGTCAATCCCAGGGTGTAGTATATATGGCTTTGTGCTCCAACTGCAACTCATTCTACGTTGGAAAAACAGAAAGGATATTGAAAAGAAGAATATATGAACACCTGTATGAAATACTCAAGAAAAAAGAAACGAACGCCTTATACAAACACACTAAAGTCTGTAAAGAGTCCAAATTTTCCTTTTTTGTGTTGGAGCAGGTGAACAAACAAATGAGAGGTGGCCCATGGGAAGAATGGCTTGAGTTCAAAGAACTATGGTGGCAAATCTTATTAGAAGCCACGAAACAGCCTGGCCTTAATGAATGCATTTCTTTATCCCCTGTACTAAAACTAAGGGCAGGAAAAATATAAACTATACATGTAACAACTCACAAAGAACAGTAGGTGGTGCCATTGCATCAAACACAGTCCCTTACCAAAACAACATTATCTAAATATACATACCTCATCTTATGTATTCACTGTAGTTTTTACAATATTTTACTTATTTATTATGCGTTTAAATTATTAAATTATTAATTTATTTATGAACAGTATGATTTATTGTGTTTAAAGTTTGTTATTTGAAAATGTTTTAACATTATCTACTTTTATCCTCTCTTTCTAATGAGCCCCACTACTTTCATTGGCTTAGCCAGAATGCAAAAGTTTTTTAATGGTCAGTTGATTTTAAATTTCATTATATAAAGATCAATTAAGTTTTATTAAATTGTCTGATGAAGTCTCACTGTTTAGTGGATCAATGACGCGTTGTATGTTTTAAAGCGTTTATATCTGGTTGGACTACTTGTGGCTATACCTGGTTGGATTGGCCAGTAGCTTTCTTTTGGAGACCTAATAAGTGCGGTTGGTTCTTTTGAGACCTAATCAATACTACCCATACCCCCACTCCCAATGACACCCCCACATCAGTATATCATGACTCTCTTGTTATTGACAAAGAGGATGAGATTCTACAAACAGGCACCACACATTCCCTCAAGAATTTCTCAATATACAACTTCAGTAATATTGCTATTAAAAGAGCACATTTTGACCTACTTAGTAAAGGGTTTAAGTACATTCCCAGTACTCGAGGGGATTTGGTACAAACCATTATAGACATGAAGCTATTTCTTAGAAAGGTCAATTTACAAGCCATACTCCCCCCTCTAACATTGAATTCTGAACATCAACATTCTGCCCTAACTAGGAGGAGCACCTACAACCCCCCACTTCACCCTCAAATCAAGAATCTGGACATAGTTCTGGAAAATGAAATCAGAAAGGAATTCAAAGTATACAACAAACAACAAAACCTGACAGAAAAAGAACTTGAAACTTTGAACGACTTAAGAAATAACACACAAATAAGAATTATGAAGCCAGACAAGGGAGGGGGAGCTGTCATTATGGATATTATCATCTACGAGAGTAAAATGAACAGCATCCTTAGGGAGGAAAGCAAATATAGAAGCGTATCCATCAACGAGGTGAATGTGGCATATCAAAGAATCGACATGGTCCTGGACAATTTGATCATGGAGGGAACCATTGATAGCAAACTGTACAACTTTTTGTATGTAAGGAAACCCAAGATTCCAATAATCTTCGGCATACCAAAAGTGCACAAGAATGTTTATGACCCCCCACTAAGACCTATAGTGTCAGCTGACAATTCTAAAACACTTCCCATGGCTAAATACGTGGATCTCAAGACCAAACATATCTGCAATAATAACAAACACATCTTGAAAGATTCATGGGATCTGTTAAGAAATATCACAAAGGACCTTTTGACAGAGAACCTCATTTTTGTAACAATAGACGTGGTTGACCTCTTCACCTGCATTCCACACCTAGAAGGGATGAGAATATTTGAAGAAATGATTTTTCTGGACAAGATCCTTACACATGCAGAAAAGGTAGCTATAGTAGAACTTACAGACACAGTACTGAAGTACAATTTCATTACATTCAATGGAGAATATTACCAACAACTTAAAGGGGTAGCAATGGGTGCGGCATGCGCACCCACCTATGCCAACATTGTACTGGCAGGATGGGAGTCCAACTTCATCCTGAATTCAGAATATCAAAAATACTGGTCTTTATACAGACGCTACCTGGATGACATTGCAATATTCTGGATAGGAGGCTATGAGAAATTAAATGAATTTCTTGAGTACATCAATAACACCACCAACTTCCTGAGGTTTACGCACTCAACATCAACCGACAGGTTGCAATATTTGGACATTGAAGTGTACAAGGATGAAAACAAGAGAGTCCTGGAAACCAACGTTTTTAGGAAAAGCACCTTTTGCAACTCTTTTTTTACACTTCAACAGTGCACACCCTCCACATTGCAAAAGGAACATTGTCAAGGGACAATTTGTCAGAGGGTGTCGCATGACCAGCAGAGATGAAGACTTTCTTTTTGAATGCAACACCTTGGAAGGCATGTTTTGTGCTAGAGGATATCCACCTGACTTCATTAAGGATATAAGAAAAGAGGTAGAGGAAAACAGACTAACAAAATTTAAACCTATAAAGGGTAGTATGATCAATACTACAGATTCTATTTCAACAACCGACACTCCTGGGAATCCCTCTACCACTAACAAGAACAACAAAGAAGAAGTATTTGAATACCAATCAGCCCTAGTTCTAGAATTCAACCTATTCAATTCTAAGGTAAGAAGAATATTCCAAACAGAATGGGACAAATTTATTACCTTTTTGGATATTCCGAATATAAAGGAAAGGATTCCAAAAACAGTTTACAAGAATGCACACAGCATTAAAAAATTGTTAGAAAACAACAAAATTTATGATACTAACAAGACAGGTACAAGAAACATCAACAATGGCACTTATCAATGTGGACGCTGTAAACAGTGCCGATATATCTCTAACAAAAAAAGAGATATTTCTAGAAGCTAGAGGCATAAATATACACAGCACAGGACAATTGTCAATCCCAGGGTGTAGTATATATGGCTTTGTGCTCCAACTGCAACTCATTCTACGTTGGAAAAACAGAAAGGATATTGAAAAGAAGAATATATGAACACCTGTATGAAATACTCAAGAAAAAAGAAACGAACGCATTATACAAACACACTAAAGTCTGTAAAGAGTCCAAATTTTCCTTTTTTGTGTTGGAGCAGGTGAACAAACAAATGAGAGGTGGCCCATGGGAAGAATGGCTTGAGTTCAAAGAACTATGGTGGCAAATCTTATTAGAAGCCACGAAACAGCCTGGCCTTAATGAATGCATTTCTTTATCCCCTGTACTAAAACTAAGGGCAGGAAAAATATAAACTATACATGTAACAACTCACAAAGAACAGTAGGTGGTGCCATTGCATCAAACACAGTCCCTTACCAAAACAACATTATCTAAATATACATACCTCATCTTATGTATTCACTGTAGTTTTTACAATATTTTACTTATTTATTATGCGTTTAAATTATTAAATTATTAATTTATTTATGAACAGTATGATTTATTGTGTTTAAAGTTTGTTATTTGAAAATGTTTTAACATTATCTACTTTTATCCTCTCTTTCTAATGAGCCCCACTACTTTCATTGGCTTAGCCGGAATGCAAAAGTTTTTTAATGGTCAGTTGATTTTAAATTTCATTATATAAAGATCAATTAAGTTTTATTAAATTGTCTGATGAAGTCTCACTGTTTAGTGGACGAAAACGCGTTGTATGTTTTTAAAGCGTTTATATCTGGTTGGACTACTTGTGGCTATACCTGGTTGGATTATTTGTGGCTTTCTTTGGAGACCTAATAAAGTGCGGTTACTTTGGTGCGCTTTTTCCTTTTTTGTGTTTATTTGTACAAGAGTCCTAGAGCTGATCCGGAAACTATTACTCAAGGTCCGAAGGGTATCAGGGCTTCTGTGGCTAAGAATCCAGTTCCTTTGGATAAAGATTCTAGGGCTTTAGATAGATGGGGGGAAAAAAGTGTACACCTCCTCTACGTTAGCTATGAGGGCTTTGAATTGCCAATTTCATATGCTGAAGTATCAGAATTTTTTGTTAGGCCAACTGCAATCTAAGGTGGATGCTTTATCTGAGGGTATAGAGTGTAAGGAGCTTCAGGAGTTGGTTCATGCATCAGATCAAGTTGGCAAGCATTCTTTGCAGTGTGGTTTCGATGCTCTTCAGGCTGCATCCAGGGTGGCTGCTACAGGTTCAGTTATTCGTAGACATGCCTGGCTTAGGGATCAAAATTTGTCAGAGCATGTTAAGGCTCGGATTTTGGATGCTCCTCTTCAATCCGAAGTTCTGTTTGGTCCTTCTGTGGAATCGGTTTTGAAAAAGATGGAAGATAAGGCTAAGTCTATGCAGACGGTCAAAGATTTTATGCAGGTGCAGCCCCCTAAGTTTAGCAGGAATTGGCCTGCTAGAAGATGGTCTTTTCCTTCTTCAGATTATCAGTCTAAGGGCAGGTCTAGGCGTGGTAGAGGCAGAGCTCACGCTCAGGGTTCTTTCAGACCTAGGACTTGGAGTTCTCCTGCACAGTCTTCTGGTGAGGGCAGGGGTCAGCCTTTTCGTAAACAGTCCCAATGACCTGTATCTTCCGCTGCCAGACCCTTCTCTACTGGCAGCTCCTCTAGGGGGAAAGTTGGGACTTTTCAAACAAAACTGGCATTTGGTCACCCAGGACAAATGGGTGTTGGATATAATAAATCACGGCTACAAGTTTTATTTTCACACTTTTCCTCCTTTCAAAGGCATGCCGGATGTGCCTCCTCAGCAAAGGATGGAGGCTCAGGTGCAAATTTCTTTACTTTTACAGATGGGGGCAATTCAGGTGGTCCCTCCGTCAGAAGTAGGCCTAGGTTTTTATTCCCGTCTATTCCTAGTGCCAAAGAAAGGAAACACTTGGAGGCCAATTCTGGATTTGTCCATTCTCAATACCTACCTAGACATTCCAAAGTTCAAGATGTTAACATTACAACAACTTCTGCCTATGCTGGGCAAAGATCACTGGATGGTAACCCTGGATCTCAAAGAGGCCTATCTTCATATCCCTATCAGGCCCAGCTGCAGGAGATTCCTGAGATTTCGGGCTGGTACTTCTCATTATCAGTGCTCTGCATTGCCCTTTGGCTTATCTACTGCACCCAGAGTATTCACAAAAGTTCTGGCTCCTGTAATTGCTTTTTTCAGACAGAGAGGAATACAAATTTATCCTTATCTGGACGATTGCCTGATTCTTGCTCAAAACAAAGACAAGTTACTACAACACCTCCAGTATGTAATGACAGTTTTCAGGTGCCTAGGGTATTCTGTGAACGAAATAAAGTCCAGTCTAGTGCCCTCTCAAGACATGTGCTTTCTGGGTGTGAGACTGAATACAGCTTCTCAGATGGCTTTTCTGACCCCGGACAAAGAACTCTTCATCTATACTTCCAACAGTTATCAGTAATGTCCAGGCTGACTGCAAGGACAGTCCTTCAAGCCTTGGGGTTCATGGCATCTTGCATTCTAGTACTTTCCAATGCCAAACTGCATATGAGGAAGCTACAATGGTATCTCAAAAGTGTGTGGACTCAACACTGCCACGGTTTGGACACTGTCATTCGGATTATACCTTGCATCCAGAAGGAATTCTTGTGGTGGGCTCAGGAATGTCACCTAAACAAGGGACTCTGTGACCCGACCAGAGGCGAGTCAGATTCTAACGACGGATGCCTCGGACTTGGCTTGGGGAGCGCACTTCAATGGGAAATGGATTCAAGACATGTGGCCTCCCAATCTACTACATTTGCATATCAACATGAAGGAGATGTTAGCAGTCCAATTTGCTTTGATGGCCTTCAAGGATCTACTTCAGCCGGGACAGGTGTTAATTCAAACAGACAACACAACAGTCATGTGGTACATCAACAAGCAGGGGGGAACCCATTCCTACCCTCTTTGCAGACAAGCAATGGTTTTGTGGGAAACTGCTCTGAGTTTGCAAATCAATCTTCAAGCACGGTTTCTGCCAGGAGCACAGAACTCCCTAGCAGATGTATTGAGCAGGCACATTGTGGATCCCCACGAGTGGAAACTGGGTCCTCAGGTATTCAAACAATTGACCGTGGCTTGGGGAACTCCAGACATAGATCTGTTCGCTTCTCCACTGAATTTTCAACTGCCAAAATTTTGCACAAAGATGTTCCACCCAAATGCTTGGAAAGTGGATGCTCTATCTTTCCGTTGGAACAACCTTCACGTTTATGCTTTTCCTCCTCTGCCTCTTCTTCCCAAGGTCCTCTTGAAAGTCAGGCGGGACAAGCCTTGCATGATTCTAATAGCACCAGATTGGCCAAGTCAACATTGGTATCCTCTGCTGAGGAGTTTAATTCGGGAGCCTCCTTGGCTTCTGCCACAGGTTCCTCATTTGTTATCCCAGTCAAACAATCATTTTCTCAACGTTCGGGTGCAGTCCCTGCATCTGACAGCTTGGCGTATTCGGTGATGGAGCTGGTGGGGTCTCAGCTTCCTCAACAGGTTTTAGATGTCATTTTGGAAGCTAGGCGGCCTAGTACTAGAAAAGTTTATGCTGATAAATGGAAGAGATTTTTTCTTTGGAGCACAGCAAAGGGCTTTGATGTTTCAGTGCCTAATTTGAGTTTTGCACTACAGTACCTTACTGAATTACTGGACAAGGGTTTGTCATTCTCTTCTGTGAAGGTTCATGCTGCAGCCATTTCTGCTCACTATGATTGTGACCCTCCTTTATTTTCTCACCCTTTGTTCAAACAATTTCTTAGAGGGGCAAAGAATATAAGACCCCCACGTAGAGCTCCTACTCCTTCCTGGGATCTCAATTTTGTGTTGGAGAAGCTTACTTTACCTCCTTTTGAACCTGCAGCTACGTCTGAATTGAAGTTTTTGTCTTGGAAGACTGCTTTTTTGTTGGCCATTACTTCTGCTAGGAGGGTATCTGAATTGCAGGCACTCATGGCAGTTGAACCCTTTCTGATATTTCATAAGGATAGAGTTTTTGCGAACTAACCCTACTTTTATGCCTAAAGTGATTTCTAATGTGGCCCTGAACCAGTCTATTCATTTGCCTACCTTTTATGCTGATCCCCAAAATAGGGGGGAAAAAGTCTTGCATTTTTTGGATATCCACAGGCAGTTACGTTACTATTTGAGCAGAACTAAGGAGTTCAGACAGACTCAACAGTTATTTGTTTCTTTTGCTTTGGGTTCACAAGGGAAAGCTGTTTCAAAGCAGACTATTTCAAAGTGGATTGGTCAATGTATTGCTTTTTGTTATTCTCATCATGGGAAGAATGTTCCTGCTGGGATCAGGCCTCATTCTACTAGGGCTACTGCCACATCTACTGCTTTTTTGAGGGGTGTAGCTACTAAGGATATTTTGGAGGCAGCTACTTGGAGTTCAGTGCACACTTTTACTAAGCATTACCATCTCCCTCTTTATTCCAAGTCCAGGGCTGGGTTTGCCACTGCAGTTTTACAGGGCATGTTAGCAGCTCCTAATGCTATTTAGTTTGCCAGCCTCCCTTTTCCTTTGCTTTGGGATTCTACCCACAGGTTATGACTGCAGCAATGTGAGACGAAGAACATAGTACAGTTTTGTACCTACCATAAATGTAGATGTTCGAGGATCTACATTGCTGCAGTCCAATTATCCCTCCCTCCTTCCCCTCTATAGTTTGTGGTTGCTGTGTTTTTTATTTTGGGACTATCTTTGTTTCCACACTGGTAGTTGTTGGGCGTTTACTATTTTGGCTCTGGCCTTCTTTCATTCTTAGGTCTTCTGACATCTGGGGCAAGAAAGACTGAGGATATGGCGTCGGTCATGCGCTTATGTACTACGACGTACTGACGTCAGCTCTAGGCGACAATGACCGACGCCAGCCCAGCTCTTTGGTATTCGGGCCAATCGAGGACAGCGGACTACCCACAGGTTATGACTGCAGCAATGTAGATCCTCAAACATCTGCATTTATGGTAGGTACAAAGCTGTACTTTTCAACTGGCTAGAAAATATGGGTATACTGACTGAAGGAAGTGTGTAAATTCCATTTGATGAAAAATTTCACCTAATTTGCATGTGGGTCACAAGGAGTGATGGGTTTCTTTTAGTTACTACTAGCCAATGGACAACAAATACTCTGGCCCCTGTTTAATCCTTGAGTTTACAATATTTAAATCATTTTTACATGACGATTATGTAGTCCAATATGTGTAATTTCCTGGAAGCTATCAGTTTGGCTGTCCATAATAAATGTCTAAATTCAAGTTATCTTTTCCTGCATAGACATTGACAAACTGTATGTTCTCTATTGTTGCTAGGTGTAGATTATTATTATTCTGCTTTTGAAAAATCATTTTTTGTTGATTAATATGCTGTCCATGGTTTTAGATCATTGCTTTGTAGCCTGCTTTTAAGGGGCTATGTGCACTGTTGAGTTCAGATCTTTTTCATTGTTGCCTCCCTTATCTATGCTAATCCTTTATCTAAAAGAATATATCAAGCCTGTTTTTATGAGGCTGTTAGTATGGAGATTTCAATGCATTAAGAATGTTTTATAGCTTTGGCTGTCTTTGAAACATCACCATGTATTCGGTTCTTAAAATGAAAAAGTGCAAAACTAGAAGCTGTGGGCCCTGTCTTAAGGGCACACTGTCATTAGACCTTTTATTGTTTGGACTTCTTTACCATAGATAGTTAAAGGTAGTGTTTTTTTTTTAAGCCAAAATTGGTAAGTAGTGCACCTAATGGGGGTCTATATTCCAACATCGAATGCTTAAAACAGCGAACGATGTTTCATCGACCCTATTGCAGCGAAAGCTGAAAATGTTAACACCTCAGAACAGCGATTTCTTTCCTAGGGAAAGAAATCGCTGTTCCAAAAAAAAAAAAACGGCAAACATTTCCAAACACATATACACTTGCCTTAACCCTAATTCTACCCCCCCCAAGTAAACAGGTTAAAACACATATGCAAAGTAAACCGTTTAAAACATATGCACTTACCTTAACCCGCACCCTAACCCTAAGTTCAGTAACTGTTGCACATTTACGTTCGGGAGCTATGCCAGATAAGGGAATCTCTTGAGACCAGACTACAGTGCAGAACAGGCCAAAGTAACAAAGCGGTCAAGCGACTTTTTCCCAGGGAAAGAATTCGCTTAACAGCCGCTTTGCTGTTTTGCCCGTTTGCTGTTTGTGTCAATGAAAACGCATTCGACAAAATGTGTTTTCGTCGTTCTAAAAGGAACCCCACCTAATGTCCCCTTCATTCTGCCTCACAGATGGGTTACAGATCTGATATGACACTGCCGCATTTTCACAATTTTGGATCTCTTGTTTGCTGCCAGCAGGGACAGATGTGTTTTTTTCACAGTCTTGAGCCGAGAGAGATTTCTCAAAGCTTTCAGCTAAGTTTTTTTTTGTTGGTATTTATTATAGCTTCTATCTTTGCTCCTTCTCTCCTACCTGCAGTTTTCACAGGCATCAGGACTTAGTCTTTCCTTCTCTGCCAGCTCCCTTTTCAAGCCTTGCATTCTCTCTCTCTCTCCTTTATTTCCCTTCAGCTTAGGCCTGTAAAAAAAAAAAAAAAAAAAGTGTGACAAGACTTTCCTCTTAGTTGCTGGGTGGTTATAGACAGTAGTTCTTTTTTCTCTGTAGAGGTGCAGTCTAGGTCTTTGTTTCTGTGCTTTTTCCTTGTTGTTATTTACAGGTGCACTGTTGTTTTGTATGTAATGTCAGAAAGCCTACAGGATTTAAACGCTGCTCAGAATGTGGACACAAGTCTAGTGTGACATGAGTAGCAGGTGTGTAGGTCAACTTGCCAGATTTGCAAGGGGTTTAATCCTAGAGCAATCGCTGATAGCAAAACCAAGCGGATTGTCAAGGGCCTACTACCTGCTTCAGATTCTTCCTTTCCAGGGGCTCAAATTCCTTTTGAGTACAGTGGTGTCCACTGATTTCAAGCAGTGTTCTCACAAGTCCATCACGGCTTTGGCGGACCAGCTCATCAAAATGTCTAAACATTCGGATCTGACATAGTCTGATTTGAGGCCTCTTTCTGCACTGATGGATCCAAGGTGTTCCTCAGATCGAAAGCCCCTCTGATCCAAGAGCTCACAGCCGGACCCCAGAGTTTACCATTACGTCTGTATCCCCTATGGTACAGTTCAAGATACTTCGAACTCTGAGCAGACATTCCCAACCAGGATCTGTGGATTTCCCGAGGCCTTCTAGGAGCCTTTTGGAAACTGACATGGACAGAATGGTAAGGAAAGATACTCAAGACTGAGATCCGGATGGGGATATTGTCCACTCGATCCCCTCTGCGATCCGTGAGTGCTATTACAGTGCAGTCTGCTCTTCCAATCCGATCTTCAGAATTGGAGTTCCAGGCCACCCAGGCAAGTTGGTGTCACATCTGAAGAGGTTTTCTTCCTCCACCCAGACAGTCAACTTGACCACCTCTGCTCCGATATCATTGGATCAGAGTGCATCTCGGATCCCGGAGGTCATCTTTGGATCCAGAGGGAGGGATTTGGCTTAGACTGTATTGGAGCCATCCCTTCCTCTCAGAGCTTCTGCATTTGACAGCCTGGTTCTGAGCCTGCCTTGGAGCCATGGATCAGGAGGTCCTGCCTTTTCTTCCTGTGTTGCTTTGGCTCCGGGGGAGTCTAGGAGGGATTCTCTGGGTCTGTCAACATTCCAGGTTTTGGAGAGGGTTTTCTGTTCTCATAAAGACTTGACCTCCTTGAGATATGATCCTTCCTGTGGTCATCCTTTGGAGAATTGAGTTTATATGCCTGCCCAGGTTCGGCCTGTCCCAAGAAATCTGCAAACGCTTCCCTTGAAGAAAAGCTCCTTTTTCTTTCAAGACCTTCCCTGAACACCCCGTAGAGGAGGTTTCTCTTAAGAAGTTGTGCTAGAGGAGGCGCATAGACTCTCCATTGTAGTCCATCGCTGAGGACACTGATTTTGACAAAGTAAGATCTCTAAGATTGCCACCGGAAGACATCCCCTTTGGAGTCATTTTAGAGATCCTGAGGCAAAAAGGTGGTTGGTTCAGCCAAACTCCTTCTCTGGAGGAGTTTGTGTTTTCGGCGTCTTTCAGGACAGGCAGGTCTACTACTTAGGTGGACCCCCAGTCCCCCACACCCTAGTGGAGACATACTTGTAGAGCTCCTCTGCCCATCTGCCAAACAGGGAGTCCAGAGCAGTGGACAGATTCGGTAAGCACATTTACACCTTGGCCATCTTCTCGCCGAGAGGAATGAACTATATGGCACACTTTTTTCTAGGTTGCAGACAGATCTGGTCAAGGAACTTTTTGACTCTCTAGTCGAGACCATGTCAGCTGAGGACTTAGTATCTTCCCGACTAGCAGCTCTTTCTTCCCTCTCTAGATCTTCATGAGGCTTATCTCCCATGCTACAGAGGGTGCCTCACGAGCAGCTGTTTCGGGCATTGCGATTGGAAGGCATGCCTGGATGAGGCTTGGATTTTGTGGACCCTTTCAAGGAGTCCTTTAACACCACTTTTGATGGCTCTTCTTTGTTCGGGCCATCAGTCAGAGACCCTAAGCCACAGTGAAGAAAAAGCGAAGACTCTTGTCTGCTGTCGGGGTCAGGTTTTCTACCCTTCAGCGTACCTTCAAGAAATCAGCAAGGTGTTAGAAAAAACTTGGTTCCATAAGTCCCAAGGGCCTTCCCAGGAAAAACACGTGGAATCTTTCTCCAGAGGCAGAGGGGGATGTTTCAATGGGAGACACCGCCCCAGAGGTAGAGGGGCTCTGGAGGGTCAAGGCTTCCGGGAACCATTCTCTGACCAGTCCTGTCAGCTCCCCTGAAGAGCTGCCCGACTGCTCTAGTCTGAATGCAGTTAGGGGTTGTTTTTCACTGCACCTGGGTGCCTGGACCAAACTCTCAAGAAAAGCCTGGGTGCTCTGCATAATATCCAGAGGATAGTACAGCCCCGTTTGCCTGTCAGCCCCAGAAAAGTGAAAGAAACTCGCTGACATTCCAGCCAGTCAGAGGGAATGTGCAGCAGTAGAGGCTGAAAATCTGCTCCAAAAAAGAGCTATCCAAGAGGTCCACGCTGAACAGAGAGGATTCTGAACTTAATCCCACTTCTTTATAGAGTCAAAGAAAACCAGGGATCTGAGACCTATTCTGGACCCAAGTAATCTAAATCTGTATGTAAAAAAAGCAAAGTTCTGGATGGTTACAGTTCAGTCCATTCTACTGCTATTGCAGAAGGATGATTGTGTGTGCTCGATAGTCTTAAAGAATGCATACTATCACATCAAAATAGACACTCCAGGAGTCATCTGCACTTCAGGCTGGGAACCAGTCATTACCATTTCAGGGCTCTGCCTATTGGATTCACCACAACCCCCAGGGTGTTTACCAAATGCATGGCAGTAGTCACAGCTTATCTGAGACTCCAAGGGTTCCAAGTGTTTCCATAGTTGGGCAACTGGCTTCTAACTGCCCCAGGCAGGCATCAACTCATCTGAGCCAGGGATTATTTGTTCCACATATCCCAGTCATTGGGCATCATCATAAACCTGATGAAGTCAAGTCTGCCACAGATACAGCAATTGGAATTCATTGGAGCCCTTCTGGACACATCAGATCGGATAGCATTGTTACCTCTTCACTACATTCAAACACCGAGAAAACAGGTACAGGTTATTCTGCATCACAGATCTCCATCAGAAGACTTGTACCCCAAGCTCTTGGGTCTATGGCAGCTGCCATCACTCTTGTACCTCTGGTGAGGATCTTTATGCGAGTTCTTAAATGGACTATGGCTGTACAGTGGTCTATTCTTTCTCAGCCTTATTTGTGCCTATCAGTTTGACTCTGGTTTGCAGAAGCATCTTCAGTTGTGGCTTCTTTCATACTATCTTATTCTGTTAGTATGGAGATTTCAGTGCATTAAAACTTTTATAGCTTTGTCCGTGGTTTCAGTGGAATGCGGATTCGGAGAAGTGGGGTCAGGTAAGTAAAATCTGGTTAAACATAATTCGTTCAAAGAAGGTAGCCTATATATATATATATATATATATATATATATATATATATATAGATATATCTCTATATCTATATCTCTATATCTATATCTCTATATCTATATCTCTATATCTATATCTCTATATCTATATCTATATATGTGTGTGTAACCCAGCCACTGGGGATGCACAAGCCAGTGCATTTCTTTGTGCCGGTCCCAAGCCCAGATAAATGGGGAGGGTTGCGTCAGGAACGGCATCCGGCGTAAAACCTCTGCCAAGTTTAATGATGCGGAAAAAATTCCATAATTACATACCAGATCGGTCGAGGCCCGTGTTAACAACGACCGCCACCAGTACTGTTAGCCAACAGGGTGCTGGCGGAAATTGGGCTACTGTTGGCCGAAGAAGAAGAGGAGGGGAAAGGCATGCCTGAAGGCAGGAAGAGAGGAGGAAGGTGAGGAGTGTAGTACTTAGGGCAGGAACTTTGAATGTTGGCAGTATGACTGGTATAGGGAGAGAGCTAGCAGATACGATGGAGAGAAGGAAGGTTGATATATTGTGCATGCAAGAGACCAGATGGAAGGGAAATAAGGCCAAGTGTATAGGAGGCGGGTTCAAATTGTTCTATCATGGTGTGGATGGCAGAAGAAATGGGGTAGGGGTTATCCTAACAGAACAGTATGCAAAGAGCATTTTAGAGGTGAAGAGAGTGTCTGATAAAGTGATGTTTATGAAGCTTGAAATTGATGGTGTAATGATGAATGTTGTTAGTGCATATGCTCCATAAGTTGGGTGTGCGATGGATGAGAAAGAAATATTTTGGAGTGAGTTGGATAAGTGGTTGTGAGTGTACCCAAGGATGAAAGACTAGTGATTGGAGCGGACTTCAATGAAGTGAAGTGAATAGAGGGGATGAGGAAGTGATGGGTAGGTATGGTGTAAAGGAGAGGAATGCAGAAGGTCAGATGATTGTGGATTTTGCGAAAAGGATGGACGTGGCTGTGGTGAATACGTATTTTAAGAAGAGGGAGGAGCATAGGGTGACGTACAAGAGTGGAATAAGATGCACACAGGTGGATTATATCCTATGTAGGAGGGCCAGTCTGAAGGACACTGGAAACTGTAAAGTGGTGAGTGGGGAAAGTGTAGTTAAGCAGCATAGAATGGTGGTCTGTAGGATGATGTTGGTGATCAAGAAGCAGAGGAGGAGTGTAAAAGCAATGCCAAGGATTAAATGGTGGAAGTTAAAAAAGGGTGATTGTGAGGTGGAGTTCAGGAAAGAGTTAAGATAGGCACTGGGAGGCAATGAAGAGTTACCGAATAGCTGGGTAACTACAGCAGAGCTAGTAAGGGAGACTGCTAGGAAGGTGCTTGGTGTGACATCTGGACACAGGAAGGAGGACAAGGAGACATGGTGGTGGAATGAGGAAGTACAAAAGAGTATACAGAGGAAGAGGCTGCCGAAGAAGTGGGATTGTCAAAGAGATGAAGAAAGTAGACATGAGTATAAGGAGATGAGGAGCATGGCAAAGAGAGAGGTGGCGAAG
>NC_056728.1:834595988-834623488 GCF_019279795.1 Protopterus annectens | reverse complement strand
TACTACAGCATCATTCACAGTAGAAGGACTCGGAGGAATCCTAGCAAGGGATCATTCTGCTGTTGCAGAAATCGAACATAATCGTACCATGTATGGTAATTAACTTTTTGCTATTGGTTTCACATATTTTTTTCTTTATGTAGAACTTAACATGCACAGACACACTGGCACGTGTGCACACATACACACACACTTAGGTTAAGTAATTAAATAAGTAGTTATACCAGTTAAAATGTTTGTAATTTTAATATGCATATTTAATATTTAAATGTGCATGTATTTTATATTAAAATAGGACGCCCTCCGTTGAGTAAATTGATGGCCATCCTTGAAGAGGAGGAAAAAGAAGATGGCAGGCCACGTGCCTTTACATTTTACCTTTCAGAAAATAGACTTGTATATGGTAATTGACTGTCAATTTTGTTTTTTTTTTTTTGTCTTGATACAGAACTGTATATTTATAAAGTTTCCGTGATGAATTTATAGGGGTATTCAGGTTACACTTAGTGTAACTTAACTGCAAAACCTTTTGGAAATCAGCTGGTAAACAGTTACGAATGCTATCCATTCAAGTGACAATAAAAGGTGAAAGGAAGTCAGTGAATCCCATGGTGATTTGTCCTAGATGTTCATCTTGTTTCACTGCTGCAGTCATGACTGTAGGGTTCTTCCTGCCGGCAGGCAGCCCTTGGTCGGCCAGAATCCCAAAGTCTGGGTCCGGCGTCAGCTGTTCAACCATGCTCCCTGATGTCAGAGCGCCAGGAGTATAAAGCTGACAGCTGATGCCATCTTCTCCAGTCTTTCTTGCCGTGCGGTGATAGCAGTTCGCAAGTGCCGGTCGGCTGACTCCTGACGAATTTTTCTTTATACTTCAGTCCGAAGACTTTCTTCTCCACAAAGCTAAGTACCCCATTGGGGAAAATTTTTTCTTGCTCCACTCCGATGTCAGAAAAAGTTAATAATTGTATTTCATGTGGGAAGCAAATACCTCATAAGGATTTTCATTCTTACTGTATTCCTTGCTTGGGCCCTGACCACGACATATCTAGTTGTCGGTTTTGTGCTAGACTCAATCATCGTACAATTAAGCGAAGGTACGATTTTGCTTTTCATTACTTCGGTAGACGCTTTAACTACAAAATGTCGTCGGATACGGTCCCGGCTACCGGAGTTCACAAACGTCACAAGGATAAAGACAGGCCTCCGAGGTCCAAATCTGATGATAGCGCACAAGCGGAGCCAGCTTCAGGTTCGGCCGTCAGTGAGGTGCTTTTGCAGCCCCTGTCGTCGGCCATTTCAGAACCGATGGCCGAAACGGACTCTCATGAGGAGCCAACCAGGCCTTTAAATATTTCTGTTGCAGGACCTTCGGACAATGCTCCTTTGGATGGGTCCGGAGCCGCTGTGCAGGTACCGGCTTCCGAAGGGGTTTTCAGGCCTACTCAGCTAACAATAAAGGCAAAGGCAAAGACTCCTTCAAAATCAAAGACTTCAACACAGGCCTCTTCTGAACCGGCTCCCAAGTCACAGAAACAGTTACTCAAGATGGCGGAGGATTTACTTACTATGATCAGGGGTTCACATCCCCCTCCAAACAAAAGGCCAAGGCAGGATGTTTATTATGATTCCTTTGATCAGGCTTCTGTTTCCTCAGTTTCTTCTTCTGATCAGGAATATTCTTACCCTCCTTATGAGGATTCTGATGCTGAAGAATCCATTCCTTCAGCTTCCCCCCTGAGGATTTCTCTTTTGGGGAAACTTTGCATGAAATGAGGGAACATTTCCACTGGGAAGGACAGGAGTATTCAGAATCCAAGAAAAGACTGAGGGATTTTCTTCTTCTTCCCCAACATAGACCCCTGGCTATTCCTCCTGTTTTGGATATTGTGGATGATGCCTTTTCGGAGGCTTACTTAACTCCTGACTCTTTTCCTCCTGCTCCTGTTAAGCCTGATAGATATTACAGGGTTCCTGATTCCCATCAGTTTTTATACAAGAACCCTGCTGCTGACCCTGAAACCATTTCTCAGGGTCCTAAGGGAGTTAAGGCTGCTTCTGCCAAAAATCCGATTCCTACTGAAAAGGATTCTCGATCCTTGGAAAGATGGGGCAAAAAGGTGTACACTTCTGCTACTTTGTCCATTAGAGCTTTAAACTGTCAGTTTCATATGTTTAAATACCAGCAATTTCTCTTGTCTGTCTTAAAACAAAAGCTTACTGCCATCTCTGCCTGTGCAGATAAGGAATTACATGACTTATTGCATGCCACTGAACAAGTTGGGAAGCATGGTTTACTCTGTAGATTTGATGCCTTGGAGGCTTCTTGTAGGGCTGCGGCCTCTGGTACAGTCATTAGAAGGCATGCATGGCTAAAGGAACACAATTTACCTGAACAAGTAAAGGCTAAATTATTGGATGCTCCGGTTCAGCATAATGTTTTGTTTGGATCAAAAGCTGAAGAGGTGATTAAAAAGATGGAGGATAAGGCGAAATCCATGCAAACAGTTAAAGATTTCTTATAAGTACAGCCACATAGATTTAGCAGGAATTGGCCTTCAAAAAATTGGTCCTTTCCCACTTCAGACAGGCCTCAGAGGGGCAGATATAGACGCTCCAGAGGAAGGCCTCAAACACAAGCTGCTTATAGACCAAGACAGTTGACTGCTTCCACCCCTAGGGGAGGAGAGGACAGGTCACAATCTCAAAGGAAACAAAATCAATGACTCCCTCTGTTGGGCTACAGGAACTTCTTCCTTGGAAGCCCCTCTCGGAGGAAAACTCTCTATTTTTTATCAAAATTGGACTCAGATAACCCAAGACAAATGGGGTTTGGATGTGGTTTTAAGAGGTTACAAATTCCATTTTCATACCTTGCCAAGGCCCAGCGGATGGCCAGACCTTCCAAAGCATCAATGGACGGAGGCATTAAATCAGGTGGAAGCTCTTTTGGCTATGAATGCCATAGAACTGGTTCCTCTTTCAGAGATGGGAAAAGGCTTTTACTCAAGGCTCTTTCTAGTTCCAAGGAAGCAAAACTCATGGAGACCCATTCTGGATCTGTCGGTCTTGAACACCTTCCTGCAGATTCCAAAATTCAAGATGCTTACTCTACAGCAGCTACTTCCAATGCTGTCCAAAGATGCATGGATGGTAACTTTGGATTTAAAGGAGGCATATTTACACATTACCATCAGGCAGGATCGCAGAAAATACCTCAGGTTCAAGGCCGGATCGAGGCACTTTTAATTCTCTGCGCTGCCCTTTGGATTGTCTACTGCGCCCAGGGTCTTCACCAAATGCCTGGCTCGAGTAGTAGCTTACTGCAGACTCAAGGGAATTCAAATTTACCCTTATCTGGACGACTGTCTAATTCAGGCAGACAGCAAGGATGTCTTACTCCAGTATCTAGAATTTGTACAGAACCTTCTCAAGTTCCTGGGATTCTCTGTAAACATAAAAAAGTCAAATTTGACACCATCACAACAGATAACATTTCTGGGTGCACTTCTGAACACCACAACCCAGATGGCATTTCTGACATCCGAAAAACAATTACAGTTGGCTTCAACCTTCAATACCTTGGCAACTCTAACTCAACTATCTGCAAGGAAATTCCTGCAGGCTTTGGGTTACATGGCCTCCTGCATCCTTCTCGTACCATACGCAAGACTACACATGAGGAAAAATACAGTGGTACCTAAAAAGTGTATGGTCCTAGCATTGCCACAGTTTAGACATACTGCTCTCAGTCCTTCCTTGCCTTCAAAAGGAATTTCTTTGGTGGTCCAGGGCATGTGCTCTAAACAAAGGGAAAGCCTTCCATCTGCCTCCTGCCTCTCAGATTCTAACCACGGATGCCTCGGATTATGATTGGGGAGCCCATTTTCAGGGCAATTGTTTGCAGGGCCTTTGGACCAAGGATCAGATGCACTTGCATATCAACTTACAGGAAATGTTAGCCGTTCAGGAAGCCCTATTGGCCCTCAGGAATCTTTTACAACCAGGACAACTACTAATACGGACAGACAACACCACAGTTATGTGGTACATAAACAAGCAAGGGGGATCTCATTCCTACCCCCTTTGCAGACTAGCCATGGATCTATGGAACTCAGCTCTAGCTTGCAATCTGGATCTTCAAGCTCAGTTTCTGCCAGGGAAGCAAAACATCCTGGCAGACAGTCTCAACAGAAACCTTTCGGATCCACACGAGTGGATGCTGGACACCAAAATATTCAGGATAACAGAAGTCTGGGGATGTCCTCAAATAGACCTCTTTGCATCCCATTTCAATCATCAACTACAGATTTTTTTGCACCAGGACTTTCCACAGAAAAGCTTGGAAAGTGGATGCCCTGTCATTCAGTTGGAGGAACCTCTCCGGATATGCCTTTCCACCTCTTCCTCTTCTTCCACGGGTCTTATTGAAGATAAAACAGGACAAGCCCAAGATGATAATCTTGCTGGCTCCAAATTGGCCTTGGCAGTTTTGGTATCCAACTCTAAAAAACCTATGTCTGGAGCCCCCTTGGGTTTTACCTCAGTCTCCGAAACTTCTGTCCCAACATCAGAGTCAGGTTCTACACTCTCATGTCAGAACTCTCAGCCTAGCGGCCTGGTTAATCCAGGGCCTTTGATTTCTTCTATTCTACCCAAGCAGGTTATGGATGTCATTTTAGAAGCCAGACGTCCTAGCACTAGAAAATCTTATGCAGGAAAATGGAAAAGAATTTGTTCCTGGATGCAGGCTCAGGATTCTGATCCTCTTCTTCCTAACATTTCCTTAATTTTACTTTATTTGACAGATCTCTTACATAAGGGTCTCTCCTTTTCTTCCATTAAGATACATGCTTCTGCTATTTCTGCTCATTATAATACAGACCCTCCCATCTTTTCCCACCAGGTTATGAGACAGTTTCTCAGAGGTGCTAAGAACTTAAGACCTCCTAGATCTCCTCCCATTCCTGCTTGGGATCTCAACTATGTTTTGGAAAAACTAACCTTGCCTCCTTTTGAGCCTGCTGCTTCTTCTGACATCAAGTTTTTATCTTGGAAGACAGCTATCTTGTTAGCCCTAACCACTGCCAGGAGAGTTTCAGAGTTACAAACTCTTCTGGCTGTGGAACCTTATATTATTTTTCATCAAGACAGGGTATCTTTGAGGACTAATCCTACCTTCATGCCTAAGGTGGTTTCCAAAGTGGCTTTAAATCAAACTATCCACTTGCCAACTTTTTTCCCCACTCCTCAAAATAAAGGGGAAAGGATCTTACATTCCTTGGATGTACACAGACAATTACGTTTTTACCTGGATAGAACCAAGGACATCAGAAAATCAGAACAATTGTTTGTTTCTTATGCTTCTAGCTCCCAAGGTAAAGCCATTTCAAAACAGACCATTTCTAAATGGATTGCTCATGGAATCAGATTTTGTTATTCACACCATGGAAAGCAAATCCCAGGGAGTATACGGACTCATTCCACCAGAGCTGCTGCCACTTCTGCGGCCTTCCTCAGGGGAGTTCCTACCAAGGACATTTTGGAAGCTGCAAATTGGAGTTCAGTGCATACTTTTTCAAAGCACTACAATCTACCTCTCTACTCTAAGTCTAGGGCAGGCTTTGCCTCTGCAGTCTTGCAGGGCCTTTTAGCCGCCCCTTCTTCTTTATGACCTCCTCCCTTTCTTTCAGCTTTGGGATTCTACCCTACAGTCATGACTGCAACAGTGAAACACAATGAACATAGTACAGTTGTGTACACCTACCATAAATGTAGATGTTTGAGTGTCTTCACTGTTGCAGTCTGGGTTTCCCACCCTCCTGTCCCCTCTTATTTTTACTTTTGTGCATTTTCTCTGTCCACCATTCTTCTGAGGTGTATTTGCATAGCTTATGGGACCTTGTTTCATTTTGGGACTCCTGACATCTGGGGCAAGAAAAACTGGAGAAGATGGCGTCGGCTGTCAGCTTTATACTCCTGGCGCTCTGACGTCAGGGAGCATGGTTTAACAGCCGATGCCGGACCCAGACTTTGGGATTTTGGCCAACCGAGGGCTGCCTGCCGGCAGGGATAACCCTACAGTCATGACTGCAACAGTGAAGACACTCTAACATCTACATTTATGGCAGGTGTACACAACTGTACTTTTCCTGGTTTTACACTTCGTGGTTGATTATAGGGCATTGGGTGCGGAAGTTTTTATTGATGTGTTTTGTTTAGTATGTAACCACAATGGAAATTAACAGTCTGATAGTCATTCAAAACTGGTGTGTGAAGGGGGTGGGAGGGAAATGGGTATTAACCTAGCCATGTAAATATAGGGTGCTTCTTATTTGTTTGGTGTTTGGGTACTTTCCTGCTGACCTTCTTTGCATTAGACTTTATACAGACGGGGGACTTCATGCTTCGAAGTGTGCCAGTGTCTGTGTGCAAAAGAGAATTCTAAAGGAATTAGCTTGAGAACAGAGAAGGGCTTTGACAGTGTTTGAGCCCTTGGTGGTGTTAGGTCCTTTGGTAAGCGAACTAAGAAGTTAAAAGAAACATTAATCAAGTTTCAGAGAATGTTTCACCAGTATTGCTTCTAAAAGGAGCTTTGTCTGGATAAGCACGTTCAATCAACTTTGTCGGATCCGGTACAATCCGTGTTAACAATCAGTGTAAGTGTTGAAACGTATAGTTTTACCATAATGAGAAAGTTTATTTCAATTGGCTAGAAAATATGGGTATACTGACTGAAGGAAGTGGGTAAATTCCATTTGATGAAAGATTTCACCTAATTTGCATATGGGTCACAAGGAGTGATGGGTTTCTTTTAGTTACTACTAGCCAATGGACAACAAATACTCTGGTCCCTGTTTAATCCTTGAGTTTACAATATTTAAATCATTTTTACACGACGATTATGTAGTCCAATATGTGCAATTTCCTGGAAGCTGTCAGTTTGGCTGTCCATAATAAATGTCTAAATTCAAGTTATCTTTTCCTGCATAGACGGTGATAAACTGTATGTTCTCTATTGTTGCTAGTTGTAGATTGTTATTATTCTGCTTTTGAAAAATCATTTTTTGTTGATTAATATGCTGTCCATGGTTTTAGATCATTGCTTTGTAGCCTGCTTTTAAGGGGCTATGTGCACTGTTGAGTTCAGATCTTTTTCATTGTTGCCACCCTTATCTATGCTAATCCTTTATCTAAAAGAATCTATCAAGCCTGTTTTTATGAGGCTGTTAGTATGGAGATTTCAATGCATTAAGACTGTTTTATAGCTTTGGCTGTCTTTGAAACATCACCATGTATTCGGTTCTTAAAATGAAAAAGTGCAAAACTAGAAGCTGTGGGCCCTGTCTTAAGGGCACACTGTCATTAGACCTTTTATTGTTTGGACTTCTTTACCATAGATAGTTAAAGGTAGTGTTTTTTTTTTAAGCCAAAATTGGTAAGTAGTGCACCTAATGGGGGTCTATATTACAACATCGAATGCTTAAAACAGCGAACGATGTTTCATCGACCCTATTGCAGCGAAAGCTGAAAATGTTGACACCTCAGAACAGCGATTTCTTTCCTAGGGAAAGAAATCGCGTTCCAACAAAAAAAAAAAAAAAAAAAAACGGCAAACATTTCCAAACACATACACACTTACCTTAACCCTAATTCTACCCCCCCCCCCAAGTAAACAGGTTAAAACACATATGCAAAGTAAACCGTTTAAAACATATGCACTTACCTTAACCCGCACCCTAACCCTAAGTTCAGTAACTGTTGCACATTTACGTTCGGGAGCTATGCCAGATAAGGGAATCTCTTGAGACCACACTACAGTGCAGAACATGCCAAAGTAACAAAGCGGTCAAGCGACTTTTTCCCAGGGAAAGAATCCGCTGAACAGCCGCTTTGCTGTTTTGCCTGTTTGCTGTTTGTGTCAATGAAAACACATTCGACAAAATGTGTTTTCGTCATTCTAAAAGGAACCGCACCTAATGTCCCCTTCATTCTGCCTCACAGATGGGTTACAGATCTGATATGACACTGCCGCATTTTCACAATCTTGGATCTCTTGTTTGCTGCCATCAGGGACAGATGTGTTTTTTCACAGTCTTGAGCTGAGAGAGATTTCTCAAAGCTTTCAGCTAAGTTTTTTTTGTTATATTTATTATAGCTTCCATCTTTGCTCCTTCTCTCCTACCTGCAGTTTTCACAGGCATCAGGACTTAGTCTTTCCTTCTCTGCCAGCTCCCTTTTTAAGCCTTGCATTCTCTCTCTCTCTCTCCTTTATTTCCCTTCAGCTTAGGCCTGTAAAAAAAAGTGTGACAAGACTTTCCTTAGTTGCTGGGTGGTTATAGACAGTAGTTCTTTTTTCTCTGTAGAGGTGCAGTCTAGGTCTTTGTTTCTGTGCTTTTTCCTTGTTGTTATTTACAGGTGCACTGTTTTTTTGTATGTAATGTCAGAAAGCCTAAAGGATTTAAACGCTGCTCAGAATGTGGACACAAGTCTAGTGTGACATGAGTAGCAGGTGTGTAGGTCAACTTGCCAGATTTGCAAGGGGTTTAATCCTAGAGCAATCGCTGATAGCAAAACCAAGCGGATTGTCAAGGGCCTACTACCTGCTTCAGATTCTTCCTCTCCAGGGGCTCAAATTCCTTTTCAGTACAGTGGTGTCCACTGATTTCAAGCAGTGTTCTCACAAGTCCATCACAGCTTTGGCGGACCAGCTCATCAAAATGTCTAAACATTCGGATCTGACAGTCTGATTTGAGGCCTCTTTCTGCACTGACAGATCCAAGGTGTTCCTCAGATCGAAAGCCCCTCTGATCCAAGAGCTCACAGCCGGACCCCAGAGTTTACCATTAGGTCTGTATCCCCTATGGTACAGTTCAAGATACTTCAAACTCTGAGCAGACATTCCCAACCAGGATCTGTGGATTTCCCGAGGCCTTCTAGGAGCCTTTTGGAAACTGACATGGACAGGATGGTAAGGAAAGATACTCAAGACTGAGATCCGGATGGGGATATTGTCCACTCCATCCCCTCTGCGATCCGTGAGTGCTCCTATTACAGTGCAGTCTGCTCTTCCAATCCGATCTTCAGAATTGGAGTTCCAGGCCACCCAGGCAAGTTGGTGTCAGATCTGAAGAGGTTTTCTTCCTCCACCCAGACAGTCAACTTGACCACCTCTGCTCCGATATCATTGGATCAGAGTGCATCTCGGATCCCGGAGGTCATCTTTGGATCCAGAGGGAGGGGTTTGGCTTAGACTGTATTGGAGCCATCCCTTCCTCTCAGAGCTTCTGCATTTGACAGCCTGGTTCTGAGCCTGCCTTGGAGCCATGGATCAGGAGGTCCTGCCTTTTCTTCCTGTGTTGCTTTGGCTCCGGGGGAGTCTAGGAGGGATTCTCTGGGTCTGTCAACATTCCAGGTTTTGGAGAGGGTTTTCTGTTCTCATAGAGACCAGACCTCCTTGAGATATGATCCTTCCTGTGGTCATCCTTTGGAGAATTGAGTTTATATGCCTGCCCAGGTTCGGCCTGTCCCAAGAATCTGCAAACGCTTCCCTTGAAGAAAAGCTCCTTTTTCTTTCAAGACCTTCCCTGAACACCCCATAGAGGAGGTTTCTCTTAAGAAGTTATGCTAGAGGAGGCGCACAGACTCTCCATTGTAGTCCATCGCTGAGGACACTTATTTTGACAAAGTAAGATCTCTAAAGATTGCCACCGGAAGACATCCCCTTTGGAGTCATTTTAGAGATCCTGAGGCAAAAAGGTGGTTGGTTCAGCCAAACTCCTTCTCTGGAGGAGTTTGTGTTTTCGGCGTCTTTCAGGACAGGCAGGTCTACTACTTAGGTGGACCCCCAGTCCCCCACACCCTAGTGGAGACATACTTGTAGAGCTCCTCTGCCCATCTGCCAAACAGGGAGTCCAGAGCAGTGGACAGATTCGGTAAGCACATTTACACCTTGGCCATCTTCTCGCCGAGAGGAATGAACTATATGGCACACTTTTTTCTAGGTTGCAGACAGATCTGGTCAAGGAACTTTTTGACTCTCTAGTCGAGACCATGTCAGCTGAGGACTGACTAGCAGCTCTTTCTTCACTCTCTAATTCTTCATGAGACTTATCTCCCATGCTACAGAGGGTGCCTCACGAGCAGCTGTCTCGGGCATTGCGATTAGAAGGCATGCCTGGATGAGGCTTGGATTTTGTGGAGCCTTTCAAGGAGTCCTTTAACACCACTTTTGATGGCTCTTCTTTGTTCGGGCCATCAGTCAGAGACCCTAAGCCACAGTGAAGAAAAAGCGAAGACTCTTGTCTGCTGTCGGGGTCAGGTTTTCTACCCTTCAGCGTACCTTCAAGAAATCAGCAAGGTGTTAGAAAAAACTTGGTTCCGTAAGTCCCAAGGGCCTTCCCAGGAAAAACATGTGGAATCTTTCTCCAGAGGCAGAGGGGTATGTTTCAATGGGAGACACCGCCCCAGAGGTAGAGGGGCTCTGGAGGGTCAAGGCTTCCGGGAACCATTCTCTGACCAGTCCTGTTAGCTCCCCTAAAGAGCTGCCCGACTGCTCTAGTCTGAATGCAGTTAGGGGTTGTTTTTCACTGCACCTGGGTGACTGGACCAAACTCTCAAGAAAAGCCTGGGTGCTCTGCATAATATCCAGAGGATAGTACAGCCCCGTTTGCCTGTCAGCCCCAGAAAAGTGAAAGAAACTCGCTGACATTCCAGCCAGTCAGTGGGAATGTGCAGCAGTAGAGGCTGAAAATCTGCTCCAAAAAAGAGCTATCCAAGAGGTCCACGCTGAACAGAGGGGATTCTGATAATAATCCCACTTCTTTATAGAGTCAAAGAAAACCAGGGATCTGAGACCTATTCTGGACCCAAGTAATCTAAATCTGTATGTAAAAAAAGCAAAGTTCTGGATGGTTACAGTTCAGTCCATTCTACTGCTATTGCAGAAGGATGATTGTGTGTGCTTGATAGTCTTAAAGAATGCATACTATCACATCAAAATAGACACTCCAGGAGTCATCTGCACTTCAGGCTGGGAACCAGTCATTACCATTTCAGGGCTCTGCCTTTTGGATTCACCACAACCCCCAGGGTGTTTACCAAATGCATGGCAGTAGTCACGGCTCATCTGAGACTCCAAGGGTTCCAAGTGTTTCCATAGTTGGGCAACTGGCTTCTAACTGCCCCCGGCAGGCATCAACTCATCTGAGCCAGGGATTATTTGTTCCACATATCCCAGTCATTGGGCATCATCATAAACCTGACAAAGTCAAGTCTGTCACAGATACAGCAATTGGAATTCATTGGAGCCCTTCTGGACACATCAGATCGGATAGCATTGTTACCTCTTCACTACATTCAAACACCGAGAAAACAGGTACAGGTTATTCTGCATCACAGATCTCCATCAGAAGACTTGTACCCCAAGCTCTTGGGTCTATGGCAGCTGCCATCACTCTTGTACCTCTGGCGAGGATCTTTATGCGAGTTCTTAAATGGACTCTGGCTGTTCAGTGGTCGATTCTTTCTCAGCCTTATCTGTGCCTATCAGTTTGACTCTGGTTTGCAGAAGCATCTTCAGTTGTGGCTTCTTTCATACTATCTTATTCTGTTAGTATGGAGATTTCAGTGCATTAAAACTTTTATAGCTTTGTCCGTGGTTTCAGTGGAATGCGGATTCGGAGAAGTGGGGTCAGGTAAGTAAAATCTGGTTAAACATAATTCGCCAGTGCATTTCTTTGTGCCGGTCCCAAGCCCGGATAAATGGGGAGGGTTGCGTCAGGAACGGCATCCGGCGTAAAACCTCTGCCAAGTTTAATGATGCGGAAAAAATTCCATAATTACATACCAGATCGGTCGAGGCCCGGGTTAACAACGACCACCACCAGTACTGTTAGCCAACAGGGTGCTGGCGGAAATTGGGCTACTGTTGGCCGAAGAAGAAGAGGAGGGGAAAGGCATGCCTGAAGGCAGGAAGAGAGGAGGAAGGTGAGGAGTGTAGTACTGAGGGCAGGAACTTTGAATGTTGGCAGTATGACTGGTATAGGGAGAGAGCTAGCAGATACGATGGAGAGAAGGAAGGTTGATATATTGTGCGTGCAAGAGACCAGATGGAAGGGAAGTAAGGCCAAGTGTATAGGAGGCAGGTTCAAATTGTTCTATCATGGTGTGGATGGCAGAAGAAATGGGGTAGGGGTTATCCTAACAGAACAGTATGCCAAGAGCATTTTAGAGGTGAAGAGAGTGTCTGATAAAGTGATGTTTATGAAGCTTGAAATTGATGGTGTAATGATGAATGTTGTTAGTGCATATGCTCCATAAGTTGGGTGTGCGATGGATGAGAAAGAAATATTTTGGAGTGAGTTGGATAAGTGGTTGTGAGTGTACCCAAGGATGAGAGACTAGTGATTGGAGCGGACTTCAATGAAGTGAAGTGAATAGAGGGGATGAGGAAGTGATGGGTAGGTATGGTGTTAAGGAGAGGAATGCAGAAGGTCAGATGATTGTGGATTTTGCGAAAAGGATGGACATGGCTGTGGTGAATACGTATTTTAAGAAGAGGGAGGAGCATAGGGTGACGTACAAGAGTGGAATAAGATGCACACAGGTGGATTATATCCTATGTAGGAGGGCCAGTCTGAAGGACATTGGAGACTGTAAAGTGGTGAGTGGGGAAAGTGTAGTTAAGCAGCATAGAATGGTGGTCTGTATGATGATGTTGGTGATCAAGAAGCGGAGGAGGAGTGTAAAAGCAGTGCCAAGGATTAAATGGTGGAAGTTAAAAAAGGGTGATTGTGAGGTGGAGTTCAGGAAAGAGTTAAGATAGGCACTGGGAGGCAATGAAGAGTTACCGAATAGCTGGGTAACTACAGTAGAGCTAGTAAGGGAGACTGCTAGGAAGGTGCTTGGTGTGACATCTGGACACAGGAAGGAGGACAAGGAGACATGGTGGTGGAATGAGGAAGTACAAAAGAGTATACAGAGGAAGAGGCTGCCGAAGAAGTGGGATTGTCAAAGAGATGAAGAAAGTAGACATGAGTATAAGGAGATGAGGAGCATGGCAAAGAGAGAGGTGGCGAAGGCTAAGGCATATAGAGAGTTGTATGAGAGATTGGACACTAAAGAGGGAGAAAAGGACCTGTACCGACCGTCTAGACAGAGCTGGGAAAGATGTGCAGCAGGTAAGGGAGATAAAGGACAGTGAGGGAAACGTACTCAATAGTGAGGAGAGTGTGTTGAGTAGATGGAAAGAGTACTTTGAAGGGCTTATGAATGAAGAGAATGAGAGAGAGAGAGAAGGTTGGATGATATGGGGATAGTGAATCAGGAAGTGAAGCAGATTAGCAAGGAAGAAGTAAGGACAGATATGAAGAGGATGAAGAATGGAAAGGCTGTTGGCCCAGATGACATACCAGTGGAAGCATGGAGGTGCTTAGGAGAAATGGTAGTGGAATTTTTAACCAGATTGTTTAGTGAAATTTTGGAAGTCAGAGGATGCCTGAGGAGTGGAGAAGAAGTGTTTTGGTACCTATCTTTAAGAATAAGGGTGATGTGCAGAGCTGCAGTAACTACAGAGGGATAAAATTGATCAGTCACAGCTTGAAGTTATGGGAAAGAGTAGTGGAAGCTAGGTTAAGAAGGGAGGTGATGATTAGTGATCAGCAGTATGGTTTCATGCCAGGAAAGAGCACTACAGGTGCAATATTTGCTCTGAGAGTGCTGTTGGAGAAATACAGAGAAGGTCAGAAGGACTTGCATTGTGTCTTTGTGGACTTGGAGAAAGCATATGACAGGGTGCCTAGAGAGGAGTTGTGGTATTGTACGAGGAAGTCGGGAGTGGCAGACAAGTATGTAAGAGTGGTACAGGATATGTACAAGCGTAGTGTGACATTGGTGAGGACTGCGGTGGGAGTGACAGATACATTTAAGGTGGAGGTGGGATTACATCAAGGATCAGCTCTGAGCCCTTTCTTATTTGCAGTGGTGAAGGACAGGTTGACAGATGAGATTAGACAGGAGGCCCCGTGGACTATGATGTTTCCAGATGACATTGTGATCTGTAGTGAGATAGCGGCAAAGCATTAAAACAACAAAAAATCAGAAGAAAATACTTAAAATCACAAAAGTGGCTTGTTTTCTTCTCTCAGCATTTTCTCCCCTTGGTAGATGCTTCAGCAACAACTAGCAAGCCTGGAAAGACGCCAAAACCAGAAAAGTCATTCGTAGTAAAAATAGAATAGGCTAATGGCATTTAGCTGGTCACAATAGCTAATTTATGTGGGTCAAAGCGCTTAGGTAATTAACTGAAATAACTACTCTTTCCCTCTTAGCATTATTTTATTGTTAACTTCCCAGTTAAGCAACATTCCTTTTTTTAATACTCTCTTTAAATCAGTTCTAAGAATAATGAACGCCTTGACATGTTTCTACCCAGCAAAAAGTATGAAAAATGATCAACTATAAAATAAAATAATCAGTTCCTTTAAATTTTGGTGAAGTGAATTCAAACAGCTCTGAAAACATCATGGTTTGAACGTTAACATGACTTCATGTGGTTTGCACAGGCATATAACATTCATTATCTTTTCTCATTTTTCTTCTGTTTTGATTAATCTGTGGCAGTAATTCTGTGATAAATTTAACTAAAGTGTAGTGAAATTCTTTTCATTGCCTGATGTTTACCAGAGCTGTACAGTAGGGTCTCCAGTGTTGAGTTTCTAGTGTAACCACCATGAAGTTTTATCTAGCTGTATTTTTTACTGGTTGAACCTTGAACCATACATACGGCCATTTGAGAAACACCTGAAGATTAAAGAGACATATTGTAATAGATTCCTGATTGTATCTCGTTTTCACGTTTGCATTTCTTCATTCTTTACCAACCTACCACCTGAGTCTGCACACTTGACTGCCGTATTGCACCTGTTTTCATTGAAATAGGAGAAATTTTCTTTTACTTCATACTGTCACATTTTTTATTTTTTGTTATTTATTAAAGAATTGACTTGGAAGTGGAATGACTTTCATGTTTCTAGATTCTTGTTTTTTTAGTGTGATTGGTGAACTGATGGCAGCAGGAGTACTACATTTTGAAAGTTTGCATATGACCTGTTTTTATTCAACTTGAAATAACTTCTACTTTGTGCCTGTTCATTGTGCTTTGCCATGCACCCCTTCTTAATATCTGCTGCTGTACTATAATAGTCACATGGTCGTCTTACACTGAATTAAATATGGATCTGTGAAAGGATAACTGCATTTTCAGATTACACCTATATTGTAACTGTTACAGAAAATGAGAGGCAATGGGGCATGAATGATGTTAAATGCATTTGTTTACTTTTTATTTAGTTTACCTGGGTAAATGATCCAGGACCTCATCCAGCCACAAACCAGGCCAAGTGGCAGACAGTGGTGAAGAAAACATATTATAGTTGGGAGCAGCATAAGATAATATAGTTAACGTTTTATGTAGTAGCTTTAGTATACTACAAAGTGGAAACACTAACCATTCACCAGGGACAGAAAGGGGAGAAAAAAATGATGAGCTAAAGTAATGGAATGAATAGCTAGAAGTCTTGCATTGTTTTTAATGTAGTATGTGCATTCTGGATTTGTATTTTTTTTCAATACTACAGCATCATTCACGGTCGAAGGACTCCAAGGAATCCTAGCAAGGGATCATTCTGCTGTTGCAGAAATCGAGCATAATAATACCATGTATGGTAATTAACTTTTTGCTATTGGTTTCACATATTTTTTTCTTTATGTAGAACTTAACATGCACAGACACACTGGCACGTGCACACACACACACACACACACACACACACACACACACACACACACTTTGGTTAAGTAATTAAATAAGTAGTTATACCAGTTAAAATGTTTGTAATTTTAATATGCATATTTAATATTTAAATGTGCATGTATTTTATTTTAAAATAGGACGCCCACCGTTGAGTAAATTGATGGCCATCCTTGAAGAGGAGGAAAAAGAAGATGGCAGGCCACGTGCCATTACATTTTACCTTTCAGAAAATAGACTTGTATATGGTAATTGACTGTCAATTTTGTTTTTTTTTTGTCTTGATACGGAACTGTAGATTTATAAAGTTTCTGTGATGAATTTATAGGGGTATTCAGGTTACACTTAGTGTAACTTAACTGCAAAACCTTTTGGAAATCAGCTGGGAAACAGTTACGAATGCTATCCATTTACGTGACAATAAAAGGTGAAAGGAAGTCAGTGAATCCCATGGTGATTTGTCCTAGATGTTCATCGTGTTTCACTGTTGCAGTCATGACTGTAGGGTTCTTCCTGCCGGCAGACAGCCCTCGGTCGGACAGAATCCCAAAGTCTGGGTCCGGCGTCGGCTGTTCAACCATGCTCCCTGATGTCAGAGCGCCAGGAGTATAAAGCTGACAGCCGACGCCATCTTCTCCAGTCTTTCTTGCAATGCGGTGATAGCAGTTCGCAAGTGCCGGTCGGCTGACTCCTGACGAATTTTTCTTTATACTTTGGTCCGAAGACTTTCTTCTCCACAAAGCTAAGTACCCCGTTGGGGAAACCAAAAGTTAATAATTGTATTTCATGTGGGAAGCAAATACCTCATAAGGATTTTCATTCTTACTGTATTCCTTGCTTGGGCCCTGACCACGACATATCTAGTTGTCGGTTTTGTGCTAGATTCAATCATCGTACAATTAAGCGAAGGTACGATTTTGCTTTTCATTACTTCGGTAGACGCTTTAACTACAAAATGTCGTCTGATACGGTCCCGGCTACCGGAGTTCACAAACGTCGCAAGGATAAAGACAGGCCTCCGAGGTCCAAATCTGATGATAGCGCACAAGCGGAGCCAGCTTCAGGTTCGGCCGTCATCAGTGAGGCGCTTTTGCAGCCCCTGTCATCGGCCATTTCAGAACCGATGGCCGAAACGGACTCTCATGAGGAGCCAACCAGGCCTTTAAATATTTCTGTTGCAGGACCTTCGGACAATGCTCCTTCGAATGGGTCCAGAGCCGCTGTGCAGGTACCGGCTTCCGAAGGGGTTTTCAGGCCTACTCAGCTAACAATAAAGGCAAAGGCAAAGATTCCTTCAAAATCAAAGACTTCAACACAGGCCTCTTCTGAACCGGCTCCCAAGTCACAGAAACAGTTACTCAAGATGGCGGAGGATTTACTTACTATGATCAGGGGTTCACATCCCCCTCCAGACAAAAGGCCAAGGCAGGATGTTTATTATGATTCCTCTGATCAGGCTTCTGTTTCCTCAGTTTCTTCTCCTGATCAGGAATATTCTTTCCCTCCTTATGAGGATTCTGATGCTGAAGAATCCATTCCTTCAGCTTCTCCCCCTGAGGATTTCTCTTTTGGGGAAACTTTGCATGAAATGAGGGAACATTTCCACTGGGAAGGACAGGAGTATTCAGAATCCAAGAAAAGACTGAGGGATTTTCTTCTTCTTCCCCAACATAGATCCCTGGCTATTCCTCCTATTTTGGATATTGTGGATGATGCCTTTTCGGAGGCTAACTTAACTCCTGACTCTTTTCCTCCTGCTCCTGTTAAGCCTGATAGATATTACAGGGTTCCTGATTCCCATCAGTTTTTATACAAGAACCCTTCTGCTGACCCTGAAACCATTTCTCAGGGTCCTAAGGGAGCTAAGGCCGCTTCTGCCAAAAAATCCCATTCCTACTGAAAAGGATTCTCCATCCTTGGAAAGATGGGGCAAAAAGGTGTACACTTCTGCTACTTTGTCCATTAGGGCTTTAAACTGTCAGTTTCATATGTTTAAATACCAGCAATTTCTCTTGTCTGTCTTAAAACAAAAGCTTACTGCCATCTCTGCCTGTGCAGATAAGGAATTACATGACTTATTGCATGCCACTGAACAGGTTGGGAAGCATGGTTTACACTGTGGATTTGATACCTTGGAGGCTTCTTGTAGGGCTGCGGCCTCTGGTACAGTCATTAGAAGGCATGCATGGCTAAAGGAACACAATTTACCTGAACAAGTAAAGGCTAAATTATTGGATGCTCCGTCCGGTTCAGCATGTTTTGTTTGGATCAAAAGCTGAAGAGGTAATTAAAAAGATGGAGGATAAGGCGAAATCCATGCAAACAGTTAAAGATTTCTTACAAGTACAGCCACCTAGATTTAGCAGGAATTGGCCTTCAAAAAATTGGTCCTTTCCCACTTCAGACAGGCCTCAGAGGGGCAGATATAGATGCTCCAGAGGAAGGCCTCAAACACAAGCTGCTTATAGACCAAGACAGTGGACTGCTTCCACCCCTAGGGGATGAGAGGACAGGTCACAATCTCAAAGGAAACAAAATCAATGACTCCCTCTGTTGGGCTACAGGAACTTCTTGCCTGGAAGCCCCTCTCGGAGGAAAACTCTCTCTTTTTTATCAAAATTGGACTCAGATAACCCAAGACAAATGGGTTTTGGATGTGGTTTTAAGAGGTTACAAATTTCATTTTCATACCTTGCCAAGGCCCAGCGGATGGCCAGACCTTCCAAAGCATCAATGGACGGAGGCATTAAATCAGGTGGAAGCTCTTTTGGCTATGAATGCCACAGAACTGGTTCCTCTTTCAGAGATGGGAAAAGGTTTTTACTCAAGGCTCTTTCTAGTTCCAAGGAAGCAAAACTCATGGAGACCCATTCTGGATCTGTCGGTCTTGAACACCTTCCTAGAGATTCCAAAATTCAAGATGCTTACTCTACAGCAGCTACTTCCAATGCTGTCCAAAGATGCATGGATGGTAACTTTGGATTTAAAGGAGCATATTTACACATTCCCATCAGGCAGGATCGCAGAAAATACCTCAGGTTCAAGGCCGGATCGAGGCACTTTTAATTCTCTGCGCTGCCCTTTGGATTGTCTACTGCTCCCAGGGTCTTCACCAAATGCCTGGCTCCAGTAGTAGCTTACTGCAGACTCAAGGGAATTCAAATTTACCCTTATCTGGACGACTGTAATTCAGGCAGACAGCAAGGATATCTTACTCCAACATCTAGAATTTGTACAGAACCTCCTCAAGTTCCTGGGATTCTCTGTAAACATAAAAGTCAAAATTGACACCATCACTACAGATAACATTTCTGGGTGCACTTCTGAACACCACAACCCAGATGGCATTTCTGACATCCGAAAAACAATTACAGCTGGCTTCAACCTTCAATACCTTGGCAACTCTAACTCAACTATCTGCAAGGAAATACCTGCAGGCTTTGGGTTACATGGCCTCCTGCATCCTTCTCGTACCATATGCAAGACTACACATGAGGAAAAATACAGTGGTACCTAAAAAGTGTATGGTCCCAGCATTGGCGCAGTTGACATACTGATCTCAGTCCTTCCTTGCCTTCAAAAGGAATTTCTTTGGTGGTCCAGGGCATGTGCTCTAAACAAAGGGAAAGCCTTCCATCTGCCTCCTGCCTCTCAAATTCTAACCACGGACGCCTCGGATTATGCTTGGGGAGCCCATTTTCAGGGCAATTGTTTGCAGGGCCTTTGGACCAAGGATCAGATGCACTTGCATATCAACTTACAGGAAATGTTAGCCGTTCAGGAAGCCCTATTGGCCCTCAGGAATCTTTTACAACCAGGACAACTACTAATACGGACAAACAACACCACAGTTATGTGGTACATAAACAAGCAAGGGGCATCTCATTCCTACCCCCTTTGCAGACTAGCCATGGATCTATGGAACTCAGATCTAGCTTGCAATCTGGATCTTCAAGCTCAGTTTCTGCCAGGGAAGCAAAACATCCTGGCAGACAGTCTCAGCAGAAACCTTTTGGATCCACACGAGTGGATGCTGGACACCAAAATATTCAGGATGATAACAGAAGTCTGGGGATGTCCTCACATAGACCTCTTTGCATCCCATCTCAATCATCAACTACAGATTTTTTGCACCAGGACATTCCACAGAAAAGCTTGGAAAGTGGATGCCCTGTCATTCAGTTGGAGGAACCTCTCCGGATATGCCTTTCCACCTCTTCCTCTTCTTCCACGGGTCTTATTGAAGATAAAACAGGACAAGCCCAAGATGATAATCTTGCTGGCTCCAAATTGGCCTTGGCAGTTTTGGTATCCAACTCTAAAAAAACTATGTCTGGAGCCCCCTTGGGTTTTACCTCAGTCTCCGAACCTTCTGTCCCAACATCAGGGTCAGGTTCTACACTCTCATGTCAGAACTCTCAGCCTAGCGGCCTGGTTAATCCAGGGCCTTTGATTTCTTCTATTCTACCCTTTATTGTCTCTGGACTTTTCCAACAACACAGATTTTGCAACAGCAAATGTGAGTGAGAGTTTAACTGAATTTAATGCATCCTTGAAAACTTTTACTGATGACTTATATTTACTTCAGCGTTATGTATGGCAGAGACTGCACCTGGAAGCCTGCCAGCATTTTCATGTTATCCCCAGAGGCATGCGGGTTTTCTGCATGCCTACCTATGGGGATTCTCATCCTGACCTGCTAAAACAGTGGCAGGACTTAAACATTGAATTAGGCTTCAATTACATAAAGTTGCTATTAAGATATTTTGCTCCATTGGAGAGTGAACTACGAAAGAAAGTCAATGATACATATAAAGATATTATGGAAAGATTTACTACAGAATTTTGTCAAAACAAATTAAATACTGTGTGCATTCAAGTTAGTGCCTATAGCAATAGACTTAAAATCATAAAGCAACGGAAGCTACTATAATGATTTTCAAACAGGCCAAGTCTTTGTTTGGCCAAGATTTCATGAACAATCTGGGTCTTCACATGCAATACATAATACCACCCACCATAACAGAACTGATTCAGTTGAACAAAACAGATCAACAGTGGTAGCTGGCATGAAATTTACATCTATTCCACTTAATGCCTTTTCTCAGACTTCTAGTTCAGAACATGCTGAACCTGCTGTAGAACTGCCATATAGAATACAAAATGAAATGATATCAGCTTCAGATAATACACCTCCACCGAATCAGCAAGCATATTTCGGTGGACAATCTGCTTCCATTTTAGGAGCTATTCCCAAAGTGATTACACCAAAGAACCCTCCTTTTTTGCCCTACAAGAAGAAGCCTACTTTCCAAATGAGAGAACGATCCGACAGCAGAGAGCGACGGAAACGGAAATTTTCCGGGGACAGATCGACGAACAGCAGGAAGTCAAGGCAGTGACTGATTTGGTGTTCAACTATTCTGATTTTGTGCTGGATAATGATTCTACAAGCCTTCTAAACAGAGGACTTAATTTCGTCCCTGCCAGAACAGCAACCCTCACGGAAACCCTTGTAGACCTTAGACTCTTTTGTCGAAAACTGTCTCTGAAATTACTTTTTTCACAGGGAATTGGACCACTGAACAAACTTCCCTTCAAACGACCGAGTTGTTTTATTCCAAATGTGCCATCTCATATAGAATGCTATCAGAAGTTATGTGAAGTTGACATATATTCATACTTTCAAACTAGAAATTCATACAAAAAGAATAGATTTTATAATTTATCTAGCAGTGAAGGCAAGAGTTTGAAATATTTAAAAGATAATAGAAACATCTCAGTTAAGCCTGCTGATAAAGGGGGAGGAGTTGTATTAATGAACACCACAGATTACACTGAAAATATGTTACGTCTACTCTCTGATACCACTACTTACCAAGAGATTAGATCGACTGATGTCACACACATTATTAGCTCGATACAAGATTCTCTCTATGACTTATTGATGTGTAGACAAGTTAGTTTGGAAACCTATGAATACTTATTAATTAAGAATCCCACCATACCCATAATAAAAGGTCTGCCTAAGGTACATAAGAACGAATTACCGATCCCCATGAGACCAATTGTCTCAGGAGAAAGATGGGCAACATACAATATTTCATCCCTTATTGAGCATATTCTAAGACCATTAGTGAATAAATTTCCGACCATTTTAGGAGATACATATCAGTTATTGGATGCTTTAGATAATCTGATATTAGATATGGATGATTCACCCTATCTACTTGTTACACTCGATATAAAAAATCTGTTCACTTCCATCCCAAATGAGACAGGACTTGAATATATTAGGGAACTTCTAGCCATGGAATCAAATTTCAGTAACGATAGACAAATCTTGATTTGCCAGCTGTTGGAACTGGTTCTACATAATAACATCTTTATGTTCCAAGGTAGACATTATTTGCAGAGCTGGGGGGTAGCCATGGGCACCCCCTGTGCTAACACTTATGCAAATCTTGTACTCCACCATTGGGAGAGATCTTTTTTGTTCAAACACGAATTATTTAAACATATGAAACTTTACAAACGTTTTGTCGATGATATCCTTATCATTTGGCAAGGAACACAAGAGAATTTTGAACAGTTACTAACATATCTAGAAACAACTACCAGTTTCTTGAAGTTTACTAAAGAAATTTCAACAGAGAAGATTGATTTCTTGGACATCACACTCCGCCTCAGAGAAGATGGCAAGTTAATAACATCCTTATATAGAAAGCCAACATGGAAGAATAGTCTCCTTGTATATGATAGTATGCACCCACGATATACGTTCAATGGCATACTAAAGAGTCAATTCATTAGAATTTCAAAACTATGTAGGGAACAACCTCTATTATCTCGAGAAGCTGATTCCTTAGAAGAGCTATTCTTAAATAGAGGCTATCCATTGACAATGATAAGAAAAGTGAGACATGATGTTATAGGTGACATTGAGTTCAATCCTTCTAAATCTCATGGAAAGATTGATCATACTGAGAGATCATATAATGAGAAATTCATGCAACTGACACCCCGATCTGATGACAAATTAAGGTTTACCATAAAGTATACCAGTGATGTTATCCAAATAAGGAAAATTTTAATTAAAAACTGGAATATCCTTACACTAGATAGTCGGACAAAAGAACTAATAGGTGACAGACCCAGTTTTCTTTACAAAAATAGTCAGAATTTAAAACAGATCTTATGTAGTGATTTCTACGTTGGTGTTGACCCAGTTAGATATGTTCATAATCAAACAGGGACGTTTCCATGCAATTGTTGCAATAGATGTCAATACATTTCTAAAAACCAGATATATAAGCACCCTACTAATAATTACATCTTTATGCCTACATTTCAAGCTAATTGTAATACTACAAATTTGATATACCTCTCTACCTGTGAACTATGTCAAGCATTTTATGTGGGACTCACGAAGAGAAAACTGCAAGAGAGGATATACAATCATTTGTATGATATAAGCAAGAAAGTAGAAACAAATGCGTTAGCTAGGCATATTCAGGAATTTCCCACACATTATTTTTCATTTAGGGTATTACAGATAGTAACGAAGAACCTGAGAGGTGGAGACAACCAGAATAACCTTTCGGTTACTGAGCTCAATTGGATTTTGAAGCTAGCGGCTCATCAACCTCCAGGCCTAAATCTAGCCATATCTATCAAACCTATATTAATACAAAAGTCTTGAATAGACACTACAGTCATACGTAACTATACATGTTTATATTAGTCATCATTGTTTTATATCTCCTGATGTTTCATATAAACTACATATCTACATATATATTTTTCAGCCAGTTGATCCACTCGGTTACCTACTTTTGTTGTATCTTATCCACCAGTCCTTGATAGGCTAGTTATAGCATTGTGAAATTTATATATGTACACTATACTATACATTCTATATGCTAACAGTGATTACAGTATAGATTGTCTATATCATATTTTAAGATTGTCCAGATTTCTCACTTGCCATTTTGTACACTTTTTTAGCTGTGTATTCATTAGTCAAAACATGGGGACATGCATATTTATTTCCCCACATAATAGTACACAATATAGAGACAGAACACCACAAAGTCCAGACTATATACAGCAGTATGGTTATGTTTGATGTTATGTATGGCTCTGTTTTATTCATTGTAAATTTGCATATTATACTTTATGATTTATATATATATTTCTAAATGTCATTGTATTTGGGCTTTACATTAATGCACAATAACAACAGTATTCTGTTAGATGAACTATATCCAGTTGTATAGTCATAATATGTAGCAACATTTTACGTATATATATATATATATATATATTCTCTAGTTAACTTTTCAGTTCATTTTAACCATATTGTTTTAATCGTAAAAGTTTTAAATATTGTATTGCACTATTATGCACTTTGATATATAACCTCATAGTTTCCTATTTTAGATGAACGTCTTGCTGCTAAATATTACTTAACTTGTATTTTGCAATAGTACTTAAACTGACGCCTCTTGCGTCGTTTATATGACATCATAACGTTATACTGTTTTCCATAGCGGAATACGAGAATGCAAAAAGTCTTTGAAAAACTTCTGATCCTTAGTTGAAGGAAACTACCTATTTTACTCATGACTTTGGGACACGTAAATGATTTCATTTATGTTGCAGTTCATACATCTTTTGAACTTTACTGTTATTTGATGTTACGATCCCTTGTCATTGTCTACATTTTGAGATGTACGTCCTTGGAATGAACCGCGAGTTATTTTGAATGCACTACGGAACATTCTAATGATTAGAAGTTAAGCATATACAATGTTTTTAACTTTGTAATTTTACGTTTTTAGTCTCTGGCACTTAAGATCCAAGATCTCTTGAGAAGTCAGAACTCATGTGTTTTTAATTATTGCTGAAATGTGTTTTTAATGATGAATTCTAGAATATAATATCTGTGACTTTAAAACTAGAAACGGCTACTGGAGTAAATGATTGATGTATTCAGAGTAATTACCTTCACTAATTAGGAATGTTTTATTACCATAGAGATTAATTTTCCTGCTCTGAGCAGTATAAAAAGTCAGTTTCTTTTTAGTTTGATTGTAATCTGATGAAGCGTAGCCTCGTACTACGCGAAAGCGCTTATTCTTCCTTGGATCTAAATAAAGCCTTTTTGGAGCCTATGGATTTTGATTGAACTTTGTCATACAGCTTATCTAGAACATCGTGGTTGGTAACTCTTGTTCCGTTTTTTGTATTTGTTCTTCTATTCTACCCAAGCAGGTTATGGATGTCATTTTAGAAGCCAGATGTCCTAGCACTAGAAAATCTTATGCAGGAAAATGGAAAAGATTTTGTTCCTGAATGCAGGCTCAGGATTCTGATCCTCTTTTTCCTAACATTTCCATAATTTTACTTTATTTGACAGATCTCTTACATAAGGGTCTCTCCTTTTCTTCCATTAAGATACATGCTTCTGCTATTTCTGCTCATTATAATACAGACCCTCCCATCTTTTCCCACCAGCTCATGAGACAGTTTCTCAGAGGTGCTAAGAACTTAAGACCTCCTAGATCTCCTCCCATTCCTGCTTGGGATCTCAACTATGTTTTGGAAAAACTAACCTTGCCTCCTTTTGAGCCGGCTGCTTCTTCTGACATCAAGTTTTTATCTTGGAAGACAGCTATCTTGTTAGCCCTAACCTCTGCCAGGAGAGTTTCAGAGTTACAAGCTCTTATGGCTGTGGAACCTTATATTATTTTTCATCAAGACAGGGTATCTTTGAGGACTAATCCTACCTTCATGCCTAAGGTGGTTTCCAAAGGGGGGGGCTGCAAGGATCGAAACGATCTGGTTTGCAGAAACATCTTCAGTTGTGGCTTCTTTCATACTATCTTATTCTGTTAGTATGGGAATTTCAGTGCGGTAAAACTTTATAGCTTTGTCCGTGGTTTCAGTGGAATCGCGACCCGGAGGTAAGTCCACTTGTCGTAAAATTTGAAGTTAAACATAGTGGATTCAAAGAAGGTAGCCTATATATATATATATATATATATATATATATATATATATATATATATGTGTGTGTGATATTATTGTGTGTGTAACCCAGCCACTGGGGATGCACAAGCCAGTGCATTTGCTTTGTGCCGGTGCACCGGTCCTCAAGCCGGATAAATGGGGAGGGATCGTCAGGAGCAAACATCGGCATAAAACACTCTGCCAAGTTTGTGTGATGCGGAAAAAAATTCCCATAATTACATACCAGATGCGGTGAGGCCTGGGTTAACTTGACCACCACCAAGTACTGTTAGCCAACAGGGTGCTACAAGCCGGAGATTAGACTACCTGTTGGCCAAAGAAGAAGAGGAGGAAAAGGCAATGCCCGAAGGCAGGGAAGAGAGGAGGAAGGTGAAGTGTAAGTACTGAGGGGCAGGAACTTTGAATAATGTTGGCAGTATGACTGGGTATAGGGAGAGAAAGCTAGCAGATCACGATGGAAATGTAAAGGATTGATATATTGTGCGTGCAAAGAGACCAAATGTAAGGGGAGTAAGGCCAAGTTAGTATAGGAGGCAGGTTCAAGTGTTCCTATCATGGTGTGGATGGCAGAAGAAATGGGGTAGGGGTTATCCTAACAGAACAGTAATGCCAAGAAGCGTTTTAAATTGAAAGAGAGTGTCTGATAAAGTGATGTTTATGAAGCTTGAAATTGATGAATTGTAATAAGATGTTGTTGAAGTGCATATGCTCCATAAGTTAGGTGTCACGATGGATGAAGAAGAAATATTTTACAGGTTGTTGGATATAAATTAGTTGTGAAAGATGTACCGCAAGGATGAGAGACTAGTGATTGGGCCAGGACTTCAATGGAAGTGGAAGTGAATAGAGGATAGAGGGAAGTGATGGGTAGGTTTTGCGTATGGGTGTTAAGGAGAGGAATGCAGAAGGTCAGATGATTGTGGATTTTGCAAAAAAGGATGGACATGGCTGTGGTGAATATGTATATTTTAAGAAGAGGGAGGAGCACTGGGGTGGCGTACAAAAGAGTGGAATAAGATGCACACAGGTGGATTATATCCCTATGTGGGAGGGCCAGTCCTGAAGGACATTGGAACTGTAAAAAGTGGTGAGTGGGGAAAGTGTAGTTAAGCAGCATAGAATGGTGGTCTGGCAGGATGATATTTGGTGATCAAGAAGCGGAGGAGGAGTGTAAAAGCAGTGCCAAAGGATTAAATGGGTGGAAGTTAAAAGGTGATTGTGAGGTGGAGTTCAGGGAAAAAGAGTTAAGATAGAGCGCACTGGGAGGCAATGAGGGGATTACCGACCATAGCTGAGGCCAACTACTAGTAAGAGGCTAGTAAAGAGAGACTGCTGAGGAAGGTGCTTGGTGCGATTTATCTGGACACCAGGAAGGAGGAACAAAGGAGACTTGTAATTGGTGGAATGAGGAGGTACAAAAAAAGATTATACAGAGGAAGAGGCTACGCGAAGAAGTGGGATTAATCAAAAGAGATGAAGAAAGTAGACAGCTTGAGTATAAGGAGATGAGGAGCATAGCATGTAAGAGAGAGGTGTAAGCGAGCTAAGGATAACAGGCATATAGAAGGGATTTAATATGAAGGAGATTGGACTGCACTAAAGAGGAGAGAAAAGGACCAACAATACCGACTGAAAATATACAGAGGACAAACTGGGA
>NC_056728.1:834553488-834583488 GCF_019279795.1 Protopterus annectens | reverse complement strand
AATTTTTGTATTGTGTATATTATATTATTATATATATGTGCTATTTGTATTATATATATATTGTTGTTGTAATAATATATACATGTGTGTATTTAATATGTGTATGTGTATATGTATATGTGTGATCAATATAATATGTATATGTGTATACATATATAATATGATATGTATACACACATATGTATATATGTATATATATATGTATATATATCCATATGTATAATAATATGGTGCAATATATATAATATATATATGGATATCTTATATATATATGGAATAATAATATTATGTGAGTATGGATAATAATATATGTATACATGTGTATGGGTGTATGTATAACTGTATATAATATATATGTGAATAATAGGTGTTGTGTATGTGAATATAATAATAATATATATATGTATGTATAGTATATATATATATATATATATATATATGTATATACAGGGTTTATACATATAATAATATATATATACATAGATATTATGTATGTATAGATACACATGTATGATATATCTGTATATATATAGACATATATACACATATATATATGATATATATATATATATATACATATATATGTATATACATAGATATATACATATATGTATATATATCACATATATATATCATAGATATGTATATATATATATATGTATAAATATATATTGTGGTTATATAATAATAAGGGTATTTATGATCACACAGGTATACTAGTGACAGGTAAGCTGTATAATATATGAGATTGTTAGTAACACAGGAAGTTTTTCATTACAGGATAGTTTTTGACATAGGGGAGGTATGGGGGATATGACACACATGTAGAGAGGTATGTGCAAAGTATATGTGTGATAGACAGTGTCAGAGGGGCATATTTTTGTGGATATACACACAGATGTGATACATAGTATATACATTTTGTGAGGCAGGAGGGGGTTAATTGGTATATACAGTGTAATAGGCATAGGATAGAGAATCTTTTTATATATATATACTTATAGATATGCATATATATACATATATATATATAGTACTTATATCAAAAGCATATATATATATAAAAGGTGTGTTTTGTGTCTTTTGTTTTTGTTTGTGCTTTTCTTTTGCACAGTTGTCATTTGTTTTTTTCATGTTTTTTGGTTGTTTTGTGTTTGTGTTTTGTGTGTATTAGGTTTTGCTTTTCATTTTGTGTCATACTGTTGTGTTTCAGGGGTCATTTGTGTCTTGGGTTCTATTTGGGTTTTTTTTCAGTGTTTATCACTAGGGTTTTTTTGTGTGTACATTGGTCCTAGGGGTCAGTTTCTTTGGTTTTTCTATGGCTTTTGTCATACATGTATTAGAAGACAAGCATAGGAGCAGAGCATTTTTATTTACAAACCATAGGAAGATACCAATATGAGCAAAAAAAAAAAAAATTCTTTTTTATAACAAAATTATATATTTTATATATATATATATATATTTCAATATACATTTTTTATTTTCCCACATACTATTATTATATATAATATTTTATATTATACATACATTTATAATGCTGTCAAGAATCCTCACAAGTCACTGTGGAATTCTCACTGTCTTTTAGACATCTATCATATTGAAGGTTGTGTCACTGTCAAGCAAATATCAATTATTGCACAGATTGCTGTGATAATTAAAAAGGAAACTTACATGCACATATATTAATACAGATTTAGAAGTAGATTTTTGGCCCATATGTTTGGTCTGGCATAAACTGTTCTGAAGTTGCATTTGCTCCAATATTGAGACTCTATCACAGATATAATGGGATTTTCTGTATCAGATCAATTTAAATACAGTGTCTGTTAATCTCATATGACATTCTAGCCTTTGCATGGCAGTAGGTTCTGGTGATCTTTAAAACAAAGTGTAGCCTGAATGGTCTTGTGGACACTTTCATAGTATATACTCTTATGGCAAACAGGCTGTATGCAGAATTCTGTAGGTTAAATAGATTTCTGCTCAAGGTGGAATCCTCTCTGTTAAAGAATAGTGTTGTCCTTGGAGTTTGTCCTGGCTCCCTCTTTTTCTGGTCCAGAGATTCCACCATCCTGTCCCCCCTAGGGACAGCATACTGCCTCTCAGCCTCAGAGTGTTCCCTCACTAGAACAGATGGAAGTTTCAGAGTCCTTCCCAGAGAGCCCCCACCCCCCCAACCCCCATGAGGAGGCTCCTCGGAAACACACATGTAAAAGGAGGCACTTTGTCTCCCCGCCAGAGTCCCTCACAGAAGATACTGATTTGGAGGAAGGGGAGGGTTCTCCTTGATCACCCCATGAAGATGTCTGCTTTGGATAAGTCATGGAAATCCTTCGCCAGCATGGGTGTGGTCTGTCCACAAACCCAACCCGGACATGTCTGGTCTAAAGCTTCTTGGAAATCTGGCTTTAGCAGCCCTCTATCGACCAGTTTCCTTCACCTCCCTAATAAAACCCTGCCACTGAAGGAATGGCAGATAAAGCAATCTTCTTGTAAATGTAGTGGGCCCAAGCAGTACACACAAGAAACATGATTATCAGTGATGGACATCTTTTGTCCACAGTCACATCTTTTAAAAAGTACAGTTTTGTACCTACCATAAATGTAGATGTCCGAGAGGTATCCATCTGCAGTCCTAACAAATGGGTTGTCCTGGCCTCAGGCAGCCCTTCGGTCGGCCGGATTCCAAAGTCCTGTTCTGGCCTCGGCTGATGTCGCACTTCACCCGACGTCATAGCTGCAGTCCAGCGGGTATAAAGGCATCAGCCAACGCCATTTTCCTCAGTGTTTCTTGCCCCAGATGCCAGGTGCCCTCTAGGAAGGCTAAATTTGGACAAATGCAAATGTTTCCAAACAATAGAGAGCAAATAGAAACAAACATGTATATACATATATACAAACAAATACACCATAATGGATTCCCCCAGCTAGCTACAAGATGGGCAAATACCCTAGGAGTACCACAGAGGGGAAGGAGGGTGGGTAATCCTGACTGCAGATGCATACCTCTCGGACATCTACATTTATGGTAGGTACAAAACTGTACTATGTCCTTCAAGGATGCATCTGCAGTCCTAACAAATGGGTAGAATACCATAGCCAAACTGGGGGAGGAGGCAGTAAGAATTTATGGTGTGGTTAAGATCCCTTGCAAAACAGCAGTGGCAAAACCTGCTCGGGATCTGGAGTATAAAGGTAGATTATAATGCTTGGCAAATGTATGCACGGAGCTCCAAGTAGCAGCCTCTAAAATGTCTTTGGTAGCCACTCCTCGTAAGAAAGCTGTAGTAGTGGCTGTAGCCCTTGTGGAGTGAGGTCTGATGTTTTCTGGAGTTGCCTTTCCATGAAAAGAGTAACAAAATCTAATGCAATTTCCTATCCATTTTGAGATTGTCTGTTTTGAAATTGCTTTTCCTTCCATTCCTGTTGCATATGCTACCAGCAGCTGGTCAGTCTTTCTATTGTTCTTGGTTCTGTCCAGGTAGTAGCGCAATTGTCTGTGTACATCCAAGGTATGCAGCAGTCTTTCCCCCCTGTTCTGTGGGTTGGGGAAGAATGTTGGTAGGTGTATTGCTTGGTTTAATGATACCCTGGAGACCACCTTTGGCATAAAGGTAGGATTAGTTCTCATGGACACTATCTTGATGGAAGATAAGGAAGGGCTGTACTGCCATTAAAGCCTGTAATTCAGAAACCCTTCTAGCTGAAGTGATTGCAAGCAGGAATGCAGTCTTCCAGGATAAGTACTGTAACTACTGTAACTCTGCTGTTGCTGTTGGTTCAAAAGGGGGAAGTGTCAACTTTTCTAACACAAAGTTCAAGTCCCATGTAGGCAATGGTGGTTTCCTTGCTGGCTTTACATTTTTAATTCCTCTGAGAAACTGCCTGAGTAGAGGTTGAGAAAAGACTGGAGGGTCCATATTGTATGCTGCTGAAATTGCTGATGCATGAATCTTAATGGAGGAGTAAGACAGGCCATTGTGGAAAAGCTCTGCTAAATATTCCAGGATGTTAGCTATGTTTGCTAGTGATGCATCCACCCCTTTTGTTGCACTCCAAATGAGATATCTTTTCCATTTTGCCGAATAAGTTTTCCTTGTTGAGGGCCTGCGAGCCTCCAGGATAATGTCTTTAACCCTTTGAGATAAATCTGGGTTATTTTTCCTTATGTAATGTTCCAAGCAGCTAGTTGCAGGGTTTTCAAGCTTGGATGTAGGATTTTGAAGTTGTTCTGTGTTAGCAGAAGAGGTAGTAGGGGTAGAGGCCATGCATGTTCCCGGGACATACTCCTCAGTAGCGGATACCAATGTTGCCTCGGCCAGTCTGGAGCTATCAAGATGATCCTCGGGTGTTCTTCTTTGATCTTCAGTAGCACTTTGTGCATCAAAGGAAGAGGTGGGAATGCATATGCTGTCAGGTTTTCCCAACTGAAGGATAGGGAGTCCACCTTCCAAGCAAGTGGGTGGTATGTCCTTGTGCAGAATTTTTTCAATTGGTGGTTGTGTGGGGATGCGAACAGGTCTATTTCTGGCAGTCCCCATTTCCTTGTGATGGTTTGAAAGATATCTGGATGCAGCATCCATTCGTGGGCATCCGTAGTGGTTCTGCTTAAGATGTCTGCTAGTATATTTTCTTTTCCTGGCACAAATATGGCCTGGAGCTGAATGTTGAGGCTCAGGGCCACATTCCAGAGGTCCATTGCCATCCGGCATAGAGGGTATGAATGTGTGCCTCCCTGCTTGTTGATATACCACATAACTGTGGTGTTGTCTGTCCTTATCAGCAATTGGCCCTGTTGAAGGAATGGTCCGAATGTCTGAATTGCCTGTTTTACTGCCAGCATTTCTTTTTGATTTATGTGTAAGTTCATCTGGTCTTGAGTCCATAAGCCTTGAATGCACTTGTCCACCATGTGCGCCCCCCAACCTAGGTCTGAGGCGTCCGTGGTGATAGTCTGGCTTGGGCGAGGCCTGTGGAAGGGCAGTCCTTTGTTCAATTGGCAGGCCTGGGCCCACCACTGGAATTCTTGCTTCAGGCATGGAATTATTGGAATTTGGGCTTCTAAGCTGTGTTTGTGCTGAGACCATAAATTCCTCAGGTACCATTGTAACTTCCTCATATGTAGTCTGGCATGCGGTACTAATATTATGCAGGATGCCATGTAACCCAGGGCTTGCAGGATTTTCCTTGCCGTTAGCTGGTTTTGTGTTGTTAATGCCATGAAATAAAGTGGTAGCTGCCTTTGTTTTTCTTTTGTGAGGAATGCCATCTGGTTTGATGTGTCCAGTTCTGCACCCAGGAAGGTTATCCTTTGGGATGGTATCAGTCTTGACTTTTTTGTGTTGACTGTGTATCCCAGGGCTTGGAGCAGGTGAATAACTTTTTTCAAATCTTTTGTTATTTTGTCTTTGCTGTCCGCTTGTAACAGGCAGTCGTCCAGGTAAGGATAAATTTGAATTCCCTGAAGCCTGCAATGAGCAATTACTGATGCCAGGCATTTCGTGAATACTCTGGGCGCAGTAGATAAGCCAAAAGGCAATGCTGAGAATTGATAATGCTCTGATCCTGCAAGGAATCTGAGGTATCTTCTGCAAATTGGTTGTATGGGGACGTGCAGGTATGCCTCCTTGAGATCCAGAGTCACCAGCCAAGACTCCTTGCCCAGCATGGGAAGAATTTGCTATAGTGTCAGCATTTTGAATTTTGGAACAATAAGATATGTGTTTAGAGCGGACAGGTCGAGGATAGGTCTCCATTGGTTTTCCTTTCTTGGTACCAGGCAAAGCCTTGAATAAAATCCTTGCCCTTGTTCCATAGGCGGTACCTTTTCTATAGCACTTAACCTTAGTAAGTGGTCTACTTGTTGTAGAGCGTTTGTTATTTGGTTTGGAGGCAGGTTTGGCATTCCTCTCTTCCTTGGAGGAGTATGGAAGTGAAACCTGTAACCTTTGTCTATTGTCTGTAAAATCCATTTGTCTCTTGTAATATAATGCCAATTTGCTGAAAATAAGGCTAATTTTCCGCCTAAGGGTGCTCCCAGTTGTTCCCTGGTAGGCGGTTTCAGAGCTAAGTCACTGCGAAAGTCCTGTGGAAGTGGTAGTGGTTGGATCTGTGGCAGTACTTCTCTGGCTGTTCGGCTGCCACTGACGTCCCCTGTAGGCACCTCTGGATTGGCCTCTGCCTCTAGGGCATCTATTCCTGCTTCTCTGTGCTCTAGTGGCGTCTGGAAAGGACCAATTCTTGGAAGGCCAGTTTCTACTAAACCTTGGAGGCTGGACCTGTAAGAAATCCTTGACTGTCTGGACAGATTTAGCTTTTTCTTCCACCTTTTTCAACACCTGTTGTGCAGGGGAACCAAACAAACTGTGCTTTTCCATGGGAGCATCTAGGAGCTTTGCCTTTACATGGTCTGGTAAGGATTGCTCTTTTAACCATGCATGCCTTCTGATCACTGTACCAGTCATAGCTGATCTAAAGGAAGCCTCCAGTGCATCATAGCCGCATTTTAAGGAATGATTACTGACCTGCTGAGTATTATGCACCAAATCCTGAAGGGACTTACGGTCTAAAGGCTCAGGTGAGGAAAGTTTTTTAGTGAGCTGATCTAACAGGAATTCCTGATATTGAATCATGTGGAATTGACAGTTTAAGGCTCTAGCCGAAAGAGTAGCAGAAGTATAAACTTTTTTACCCCATCTCTCCAATGCCCTAGATTCTCTTTCAGAGGGGAGGGGGTTTTTGGCAGAGGCAGCTGCTACAGCTTTGGGACCCTGTGAAATAGTTTCAGGATCTGCAATAGGGGCCTTATACAAGTGATAATGTGTGTCCGGAACCCTGTAGTATCTGTCGGGCTTAACAGGGGCCGGAAGAAGCGAGTCAGGAGCAGTACAAGCATCATTAAAAGCATCATCCACAAATGTAAGTACTTTAGGAATAGCTAAGGGCCTATGCTGTGGTAAATGCAAAAAGGTCCTAAGCCTCTTCCTAGAGTCTGAAAAATCCTGGCCCTGCCATTGAAATTGTTCCCTCATAGCATGCAAGGTTTCCCCAAAAGAAAATTCCTCAGGAGGAGAGGCAGAAGGTATGGAATCCTCTGCATCGGAGTCCTCATAAGGACAATAAGGGCCTTCTGGAGGATTTGCATTTTCTGAATCATCAGAAGAGTAATCTGAAGAAACTGGCTCAGGGGGCTCTGCTCTAGGCCTCTTCTCTGGAGGTGGGTGAGAGGCCCTGTCAGGGTGAGACTGGGTTCCCCTGATCAAAGAAATGAGATCCTCTGCTAGACTAAGCATTTGGGTACTAGAGGTAGGCCTGTGAGAGGGGGTTTTAGCAGGCACGGCCTTAGAAGATTTAGCTGCTTTGGCCCTGGCAAAAGCCTTAATTGACATGGAGGCAGGGGGCCTAGCAGCTCCACGTGCTGGAGTAGATGCATCAAAGGCGATAGTATCTGATAAGTCCTGAGAAACTGAGTGATTGAGGAATTTCCGTAGCAGATTCAGCCCTGCTGGAAGAGGCCTCGGTAGAAGGAGGCAAGCTTTCGGCCGAAGGAAGAACCTCGGACTCGGTTTCAGCCGAAACAGAGACACTCGCGGTTGGCTTAACCGCGGTTTCGGCAGAAACTGCGGACCGCGAGTGTCGGTCCTTTTCCTTACGCTTTTTAGCTAATTGTGAAGTCGGTGTCTCCGACGGCATGATGTAAGCAAAAGCGGAGCCGAAAAACTCCTCTGCAAACTCCGACCGACGTCTAAATGTTCGTCGGGTGAAGGAAGCACAGGCTAGACAAGCTGCTATGTCGTGGTCTGGGCCTAAACAAGGTAGGCAGTAATAGTGGAAATCTTTATTTGGTATTTGTTTCCCACAAGTTACAGTTATTCACTTTTTCTGACATCGGCTGAGGCAAGAAAGAGTCCCCAACGGGGTACTTAGCTTTTTAGAAGTCTTCGGTAGTAGTAATCTCTGGTTCTGACCGACCGGCACTTGCGAACAGCTTATGCTTCGGGCGCCACGCGGCAAGAAAGACTGGGGAAAATGGTGTCGGCTGATGCCTTTATACCCGCTGGACTGCAGCTATGACGTCGGGTGAAGTGCGACATCAGCTGAGGCCAGAACAGGACTTTGGAATCCGGCCGACCGAAGGGCTGCCTGAGGCCAGGACAACCCATTTGTTAGGACTGCAGATGCATCCTTGAAGGACATCCAGATTGTTGTTTCTCCGACATTATAATAATTACAACAAATATCAGATCCCTGACAACAATCAAAAAATTGGAACCACAGACTCCTTAGAAAGTTCAGATCCCTGAACTGTAATGACTATAAGAAGAATGTTACACAAAAAGTTCAAATACACTAATTCTAAGAAATATAAGGGGATAGGGAATTAAATTTGACAGAGCCCTATCAAGTAAATGCAACTCAAGAAAGGCTAAAGGCCTAGGAGCAACCGCTCCGAATTAGAAGACAAAAAATAACTTTCAATCCACTCACTAAACAACAAATAGACGAAATATGTGAAGTCTCACTCAATCCACTAACTAATGATAGTCTAATAAGAAATTTTTTAATTCTTAAATATAATAAAGAAGGTTACTGGCCCGAGCTTCCTCTGAAGATTGTGTGATCCGCTGCAGCGGCAAACTAGATCTGGGGTTGGTAGGAGAGCATCATGGGATGGGGACTGTGCCTCGAGCTAACTCAAAGATCTTGAGCTTGGAAAGCGGCCGACTCTGCTCCGAACCCACGTGTAAAGAACAAATGGCGAGATTGAACAACTTCACATCTTGATTTTTACCCACCCTTCTGGTCTTCCTTAAAATTTAACAATTAGATTCTATTTTTTAGTTCTGTATATCTAGATTGGATATCTGCATAATTTATTGGTGCCCCCTCAAATCACTATTTGTCCCTTTATTAATAAATGAAAACTGGTCTGCTTACAGTTACTAACTCTGATTTTGACCAGAATACCCCACAGTATTAATTGTAACACATGGAACCAGCTCCAAAAAGATCTGGAATTCATTCTGAAGATGTTAAGTTATAGCTGGTGTGATACGATCAGACTGTACCTTAATGCTCACCTCATGTTTTTCTCTGGACTTTACTGACTTACTAAATGGATCTAAAAAATGTCTGGCTGTGTATGTAGGTGTGTTTACAATATTATTTGATACACACACACACACACACACACACACACACACACACACACACCTCTCAGAACCAGAAATCCGGACAAAGCCATAAAAGTGGAACAAAGGCCCAAAAATAGGGACATGTTTTACATATTTCTCTTACAAAACTTAGAAAGCTGACCGAATAGCAGGTTTTGCATTAAACTGAATTTTCTGAAGGATATGAAATCTGAAACTGAAATGTCTATTATTTTCTAACTTCAGTCTTTAGTGATTTACCACTAATTTATACCAGAAAAAAAGAAGTTATGTACTTACCATAACGTTCCATCTCAGCTGTTGCTTTTCATTTGTTCTTCAACCTGTGGGACTCGGATCCAACACGGCCGCATTTTCTAGCATCAGATCTGAGTGCCAAGCTCCTCCCCTACCCATAATGCCCCATGGTCTCTCTCCTCCCCTTAGACTGAGTAAGCTGTCGACCATAACACCTTGACCTAACCATAAGCCTAACACCTTGGTAATAGTATCTTGAAAGCAACATAGGGAGGACAAAAGCTTGCCAGAATAAGGGCTAAGTCATATCCGCCCACTACACCACACAGCCCGCAAAAGGCAGGGAGGGATGGCTGAAGACAAATGAAATGCAACAACTCAGATAGAAAATTATGGTGAGTATATAACTTCTTTATCTGAAATTGTTGTTTGCATTTGCTCTTCAACCTGTGGGACAGAGTCCCCAGCTACCACAAGACCCAGGGAGGTCCTCAAAGGATGCCCTGCCTCTGGACAGGAGATCCAACTTAGTGAGCAATGAACATGTGCGAGGATGCCCAAGTCGCCACAGAACAAATGTCAACCAATAAAACCTTAGACCAAAAGACTACTGAAGTAGCCACAGGCCTAGAAGAATGCGCCATAATTTGACCTGGGGGAGATAAACCTTTGGCTGTAACACGCCCAAACTATGCACAGGGAGATCCAACGAGCAACAGTCACCTTTGAGACAGGTTCTCCTAAGGGCGGCTTAGAAAAGGAAACAAAAATGCAACTGCCTATGAACGTCAAGCAAGTGCAATTTATACTCTCCTTTATTCTGAAAGTTGGGGAAGAAAACAGGGAGATTGATAACCTTATTAATGGTGGATTCTGAAGCCACTTTCAGGAGAAAGGAAGGGTTCTTGTGTAAGGATACCCTATCTTTGTGGAACACCATATACGGAGGCTTAATGGATAAGGCCTGAATCTTCAACACTCTTTTGGCCGAAGTAATATCTACCAGAAAGGCTGTGTTCCAAGACAGAAATTGCAAATCCACTGTAGCTGCAGGTTCAAAGGGGGAAGAAACTACAGCTTGTAGAACTAGAGTAAGATCCAAAGGAGACTTGGGGTCCTTGACTGAAGGCCGAAATAAAAATGTACCTTTCAAAAAGGCTTTACAAAACTTGGAAGAAGCTAGGGAAGCCAAATTGTCTCCTATATGAAAATTGGAAATAGCTGCCAGCGGAACCTTAACCTTAGGAAAAACTGGTACCTTGATGAAAAATATCTGCCAAAAACTCCAGAATACTGGAAACTTGAGCAGTGAAAGGATCTAAATCATGATGGGACGCCCATATCGAAAAATGTTTCCACTTACTGGAGTAAACTTTCCTAATGGATGATTTGTGAGCCGCTACCAAAATCTTCTTAACCAGAGAAGACAGCCCGGGAGTCCTAGCTATTACTGGAACTGGAGCAGCAAAGCTGTAAGCTTCAGACTGATTAGATTTGGGTGTGGGATCCCTGAGGGATGCGAGATCAGATCTGGAACCAGGGACAATGAGGATCACTAATCACTCCGGTTGTCCAGCTTTCTGAATGAACTTCAGAATCAGGGGAACTGGAGAATAAGCACACAGAACACCAGAGGGCCAAGACTGAACCAAAGCATCTCTTGGGGCCTCCCTCGCAGGGGAGTTCAGAGATTGCAGCAAGGCTGACCCCACTTTAGAAAGATCTGTTCCGCTACTGAAGGATTCAGAGACCACTTGTAAGACATCAGAATAGATCTGCTGAGCCTGTCCACCAGAATGTACCTCCTCAATGTGCGTTGCCACCAGAAAACGGCTAGCAGAGATAACCCACTCCCACAGTCTCATGGCTTTGTGAAAAAGGGAATGAGATCTGGTTCACCTGTTTGTTGATGTAGCAGACTACAGACATATTTGTCTGTCTGGATAGCAATTGTCCCTCGGGAAGATGGGCATGAAGAGCTTGCAATGCCAGTAGCACTACCCTCATCTCCATGACACTGATATGCAGTTTGGTATCCAGAGAAGGCCATGTGCCTCCCACGCAATGCCCCCCCCCCCCGAGTAGGGAGTCATCTGTGGTCACCGGTGCCGTAAGGATAAAGGGATGACCCAGAAGATCATCCAGGGATCCCAGAAGCGAATCCCTGAAGTATCAAGACACATGAACTAGATGGGATAAAGGCAGATCTAGTAAGGACCATTAGACCGCTAGGGTCCATTGAAGAACCCTCATATGCAAACAAGCCATGGGGATGAGGGTAAGCATGGCCGCCATGGACCTCAACACCCTAAGAACTGAGGAGGCCTACTGAGCATATCCAGTCGTTCTTCTGCAGAAAGGGCAGAATGGATTGAATAGTGACCATCCGGAATTTTGTCTTGGCAACCGACAGGTTGAAAGATCCAGAATGGGTCTTAAGTTGCCTGTCTTCTTTGGCACTAAAAAGAACCTGGAATAGATGCTTAATTCAGACTGTTCTGGGAGGAACAGGCTGGATTACTCATTTTTTTCAGCAGCTTGGAAATTTCCAGTGCTGCCTCCTCCCTCTGTGCTTGTGGAACGGCTGGGAGGTGTTTGGGCGGGATTAATCTTTGAATGAAGATAATTGAATATCCTCTGAATATGATTTGCAACACCCAACGATCATCTGTAATCGACTCCCAGGCTGCTGGGTGTAGTGAGAGACATCAACCGACTGCCTCCAGAGACATGCCGTCGGGCAACCCTTCAGGGCTGCTGCGTGGGGTCTGTCCGGGAAAGCATCCCAAGATCCTTGATTTCTCAGACCCCCCCCTCTGCCATGAGGGAGGTGCCTGTCATACCCCCCACTGCCTCTAGGGAGGGCGAATCCTGAGAATCATGGCTTCGTCCTCGCTGATTCCGGGGAAAGGATCGTTGAGGGGGTTGAGAAGTGGGTCCCAAGGGCAGACAAGGTCTTCCTGTGTTTCTCACTCTGGACCAATGTGTCTCGTACAGTCTTTCCGAAGAGTGGAGCTATCATACGGGACATTAGTGAAGAACATCTTGAAGGGCTGACGCCTGATGACAACGCCTGCACCGGCTGCTCTAGCGGAACCTTCAGTAGCATGGGACAGGAGCCGCATACAGGTATTGGAAACATAAGTGAGGTTGGCCATATGGGAAGAGAACACCTTCTGCTCCTCTGTCGACATGGACCTGGGGCAGACTCAGTGACCTCCTTGACAAGATCTCGCTGAAGTCTGATCACATGTCATATAGTTCAGCACACATACTGCAAACGTGGCTGAAGCGTGGACCCACTTTCCAAAACGGTCCATGGCCCGGGACTCTTGGTTTGACAGAAGGACCGTAGAAGCTCTCCTGAGTGAACTCTTTCTTGGTGGCCGCTGCCACCACCACGGCATCAACCGGGGACACCTTAGCTTTAGACAATACTGGCCAGACCTCCAAGTCCTCGAAGGGGTCGAAGTCTTCTAAGGTGTCATCGGAGCACAAGTCTTCTGTTCCGAGCACCTCTGGGAAGACTTGGTTGCCGGCTACACAAACTTCGGAGCCGTGCACCGAGATCTTACCTCGGAGCCAAGTCATTGTGTTGGGGCCGGTGTCAGAGATTTAAAGTCCCCGATCTTTAAGTAGACGGCTTCTTCGGCTCCTTCAACCCATTCTCCCAGGACCCTTTCCGACATCGATGTGGACCATGCGGTGCAGAGACTTTTGGTGAACCCGGCTCTCACCAAATTGCTTTCAGCTTCGACCCAGTTGGCTTTGTCAAGGAGACACTCACTAAGTGTGAGCAGGAAGGAAACACTATCTGCTTAGGAGTCTGTTTTTCCACCCCCACTAGACCATACCCCAAAGGGCAGAAAGTTGGAAAAATGTGGTTCCGAAAGTCCCAAGGAGCTTTCCAGAACACACGTAGTGAACCCCCCCCTCCAGGGGCAGAGGAGGGGGGTATAATGGTAGACGCCGCCGAGGCGGAAGAGGGGGTCTGCAAAACCAAGGTGACAGGGAGCAGTTTCTTGGCAAGCCCTATCAGTGCTCCTGACAGTAAGCTCGACCGTCCTGCTCTGGAGGCAGTCGGGGGTCGCTTAGCTTTATACCCAGACGCCTGGCTAAGAATTACATCAGATTCTTGGGTAAAAAGCATAATTACTGGAGGTTACATCATTCCCTTTTCAGCATCCCCTTCCATTCGTACAAGAATCCCAGATGTTCCACCCAGTCTGCGGATTCTAGCAACCGTAGAAATTCAAAGGCTGCTAGAAAAAAGACATCCAGACAGTCCTTGCGGACCAGATAGGATCCGGAACTTATTCCAGGTTCTTTTTAGTTCCAAAGAAAACAGGGGACTGGAAGCCCATTTTAGACCTCAGCAAACTAAATACCTTTGTCAAAAAGGAAAATTTCCGGATGGTCAGGCTTCAATCAATACTTCCGTTTCTCGAAAAGGCGATTGGATGTGCTCTATAGATCTCAAGGATGCGTACTACCACATCAAAATGGCCAGGCAATCCAGAGATAACTTGCGTTTCTGGCTGGGGGCCAGTCACTACCAGTTCCGAGCTCTGCCCTTTGGTCTTACCACAGCCCCCAGAGTGTTCACCAAATATATGGCAGTGGTCACGGCTCACCTGAGACGTTTAGGATTCCGGGTGTTTCCATATCTCGACGACTGGCTCCTCACCTCCACCACCAGGCATCAACTAATTTGCACCACAGATTACACTATCAACCTGTGTTCCAGGTTGGGCATTACCTTAAATTTCTGAAAAATCTGCTTTATTCCCATCGCAGCATATTTCCTTTATGGTAGCAGATCTAGACACCACCACCTCCCTGATCAGATTGCCTCTAGAAAGAGTAATATCTTTGCAAAGTCAAGTGTCCCAGTTGTTAATGGAAAGGAGAGTTCCAGCATTCCAGGTCCTGAGGCTGCTAGGCACCATGGCAGCTACACTTATAACGGTTCCTCTGGGACGAATGCACATGAGGATACTCCAATGGCTACTATTCACACAGTGATCTTAACAGCTTCCAATGTCACACAGGATTATTCTGACAAATGCTTGCAAAAAGGACCTCCTTTGGTGGTTGAACAGCCACCAAGTTACTTGCAGGTCGCCCATTTATACTTCCCCTCCCACAGCCACAATGACCACGGATGCTTCCCTATTAGGGTGGGGGGGACTATTTCAGGGAAGAACTGTCCAAGGCACTTGGTCAGACATGGTATCTCATTTGCACATCAGTGTCTTAGAGCTGAGAGCGGTGTTTCTAGCGTTGCAACACTTTCACAACTCTCTACCTTGAGAGACGATTGCAATACAGACAGACAACATGTCAGTAGTCTGGTACATCAACAAGCAAGGGGAAACCAAGTCTTACCCCTTATGCCGAGAGGCCCTGAGACTTTGGCAGTGGGCTGTATCCACCGGGCACTTTCTGACAGCAACGCACATACCCAGATCATCCAACGTGATAGCGGACTAACTGAGCAGAGCCATTCTTTTGCCCCACGAGTGATCCCTCAAAGAACGAGTGGCGGAAAGGATATTCTGCAGATGGGGCCAGCCTTGCTGCGACCTTTTTGCATCCCCGCTGAATGCAAAATGCAAAAGCTACTTTGCCCTGTACCCCCCACCGGGGGATAGCCCAAGGGACTCACTTGTACACGATTGTCCTCGGGTCTCCTATATGCTTTCCCACCAATTCCTCTGATTCCCAGATTCTTACAGAAAGCCAAAAGCCTGGGAAGGACTGTTATTCTAATAGCCCCGTTTTGGCCTTGGCAGATATGGTTCCCCTCCCTACAGCAATACCAAGTGAAAGAACCTTGGGTTCTGGACCCAGTGTTAGACCTTCTGACTCATTTGTCGGGAGTTCTTCACCCCTCTCTTGTCTCCCTCAAACTGACAGCTTGGCTGCTCCACTTCCCAACCTAGCCAGATCACATGATTTGTCTCCAGCGGTACACCATATTTTAGTTTCCTCTCACAAAGTCTCCACCAGGAAACTTTATAATAGCAAATGGAGGTGATTTGCTCATTGGGTGTCTCAGCATGGTATCGATCCCTATGTTGCCCCTATTCATAGTATTCTGGAATTATTGACTTTGCTCTTTCACGATGAAGCTGCAGCTTCTACGATAAGGGTTCAATTAGCTGCCATATCTAACTTCTATGTGGGATGCAGTGGCTCAAACATTATGTCCAACAGATTATGTAAAGCCTTTTTGAAAGGGACTCATCACCTTAGGCCACCGATCAGACATCCTGTTACTCCCTGGAATCTAAATTTGGTGTTATCTCAATTCATTCTTCCACCTTTTGAGCCTGCATCATCAATTCCTTTCTTGGAAGACAATTTTCCTAGTGGCTATTACTTCGGCTCATAGAGTTTCTGAACTGCAAGCACTTTCTATCAGGCCCCCATATCTAGTCTTTCACCCCGACAGAGTGTCTTTAAGAATGAATCCTACCTTTCTTCCTAAGGTCTGCTCCGAGGCAAATTTGAACCAGTCTATTGACCTTCCTACTTTTCAGACATACTAGTAGAATGGAGTACATGTTACATACGCTTGATGTTCACAGACAATTGAGGTTTTACTTAGAACAAAAGAATTTAGGAAATCTGATCCAACTATTTGTCTCCTATGCAAACAATAAAAAAAGGTTTGTCGGTATCCAAAGTTACATTGTCCAGATGGATTGCTGAGTGTATAAAACTTGCATATTCTTCAGCTAAACAACCTTTAGAATGTGAGGTGAAAGCTCATTCTACCAGGGCTGTTTCTACATCTTTAGTCCACGCAGCCCATCTACCCTTGGACACCATTTGTGCAGCTGCTACTTGGTCCAAACCTCATACGTTTATCACTCATTACAAAGTAGACAGGGCTTCCTTTGGTTCCACCGTTCTCAGGAATATACTCCCAAGAGCCGCCCGGGATTAGGGTGCTTGGGACGCTACCCACGTGTAAAGAACGGCGAGATTGAACAACTTCACATGAAGTTATGTTCTTACCATAACGTTCCATGTGAGTTGTTCATATCGCCTTTGTTCTTACACTCCCTCCCATCTTCCCCCTCCAGGTTATGGAAGAACAGGTATGACTGGTGGTCTGGTTGGTCTTGCTCATGTCCTTCTTTCCAACCAGGTTATTGTTTAGCTATTGTAAATAGTTATGTACTTTGTACATTGTTTATAATTGGTTGCATAGTGTGTTTGTTATTGCTGGTTTAGCAAACTAGATCTGGGGTTGGTAGGAGAGCATCATGGGATAGGGACCGTGCCTTGAGCTAACTCAAAGATCTTGAGCTTGGAAAGCGGCTGACTCGGAGCCGAACCCACGTGTAAAGAACAAAGGCGAGATGAACTCACATGGAACATTATGGCAAGAACATAACTTCTTTTTTCAAATTATTTTAAAACAAGACAAGTAAGAGCATGTACCAGCAATCTCAGAATTATGAAAGCAATACAGTTATGTATTTAATGTGGGGCTACACAATGCTGCAACAGTTAATGTTGTTGCCTCATGCTGCTTTGCTCTCCCATGCAAGTTAGCCCAGGACACCTGTGTGGAGTCTACATGTTCCCCTTGTCTCAATGACAGGTTATGCTGGGAAATCCACATGCCACCCGTATACAAAATGACAGGTTGAGAATTTCAACTAGAAACCCAACAAAATGCTCATTTAAGTATGCCCTGTGTAATTTAATGAATATAGATTTGATCACAACCAGAAATTATACCATTGTTTCCTGGAAGAGGATCCAGCCCCATGTCCCGGATAGCTATCAGAAAATGAATATATTGAATGCAATAATGTCCTAAATGAAAAGTGTTTACAGTACAGCTGGTGCTCATACAGGCATATGAAAGTGAAGTCTAGAATCAACAGTGAAAAAAAGCAATTTGTTTATAGTAGCATATTCCTTTACTACTTCAGGGTACAAATTGGTTCTGTACTTGAAGTATACAGGCAAGTGAGAAAAGACCTTTTGTTTGAGACACTAATCGCCAAGACTGCTGGTCTCCTACTGGACAGTACAGAATAAACTACTTCAGTTTACGTCACTTTCGCCTCTATTTCATTCCTTCATTTTATGCAGCTGTATCTTATGTGTAGTAGGCTGCTTTATTTAATTATAGCACTCTTATCTAATCTGCCCTTTTAATTGCTGTAACAAGTCTACTTTCACAAGTACTTTGGAGATCCAGTAAGTAGTTTGTCCTTACAATCTGCCTGTGCCATCGCCTTCCTCCTGTACACTTCCTGTTCAGATGATCACTTCATATTTACTTGATATAAGCTTGTACAGCAACATTCTCATGTCTTCCAAACTCAACTCTAGGCTCTGGTCATGATCAATAACCTGTATAGTATGGATCAGTCTGGCAGCTTTCCTGGGAATTCCTGCCATCAGCCCTTCCTTGGTCTCCAGGAATGCATGTAGTTTGACCAAGGCTCTCTGAAGTGGAAGCATTTTCTTCTGCAGTCTGTTTTCCAGAGGATAGATTGAAATTCTGCTTACTGCTGCCACTGCCTTCTCACTGTGCTTCTACTAGTCAGTCCAGGTATGCTCAACATCTCCAGGTAATTTTCCTAATGTATGGCTATCATTTCTACTCCTCATACGGAGTTACATGTATTGGCAACATATCTAAATAGTCGTAAATTCATTGAGACCCAATGCTCCTACTACTATTAGAATTCTGTGGGTATATCTTCCACAATGCTGTTTGTCTATAAATCCTGGTATTTTATGACTTTGTGTCTCTCTGTATGTAAGATACTGTAATCACTGGGTGTAGTAATTTCAGTATTCAGTCTTAGTTTTGTATTTACATGGACTGCTGTATCTGGTTTCCTTGCATAACTGCTAGTAGTGAGTGATCCCATGTAATATAAACGTTATCATTCTCTAATGCCTTGTGGCCGTTTCCAATGTTTCTCAGCTACTTCAGTATTGTAATATTTGCACAATCCCCAAAACAACAGTCTGCCATTAGTGTGTCACATCCAACTACAAGATGTGTGACTGCTTCCATTTGTCTGTTTCTCCCACATGTTCAGTGGACTTTGTAAACTAGCATGTACATAATCCGCTGTCCTGGGCCACCAATATTAACCTTTAATCTTTCAGTTTCAATTGATGTCTCCTTAACCATTCCTGTATCAAATCCTGATGAGCATGAGGTTGTTCTAGGAGTTTTCTGTACTTGCACAATATTTACCTTTTCCACATGTCTGGCCTTCTCATGTAATTATTCTTTTTTTTTTTTTTGTAGCATATTTAGTTGCTGTGTGATTTTTGTCTACTTCGGATTTTCATTCCTGCTTGACAGCAATATGCTTCTGATAAACTAAGCAATGAAGTAATCTTAGATGCCTCATGTTTTAAAGCTTTCATTATGTTTGAATCTGGTGAGGTCAGCAGATATGTATGCAGTCCCATGACTGCAGATCTGTATGTGTAATCAGTTTAGAGGAGGCCCATACCTCCTTTAGAACAATGGATGTTATGTAGTCCAATCTCGCCTACATTCTTACCTGTGGGTTCGGAGCCGAATGTCGGCTCTGACTCGGCCATACTTTTTAGCTCAAAGTCTTAGTCTTTCTATTGGCTGGGCTAAGATGGTATCCCATGCTGCACTGCTCTCTATCCCCAGATCTCGTTTGCCGCTCGTGTAGCTTGGATGTGGTCTCGCTCTTGGCTGTGGCTAAGTACCCATTTTCTTCTTATATTAGAGAAGTTTTTTGTAAAAAAAGCTATTTTAACAGCTATTGTGTGTGTTCTTGACTGTACTGTGGAAAAGTTGAGTTTTCTGTTATAGCATATTCTGTGGTACCCCACTAGCTGTTTCCAATGGGCTAGGCCCGTTTCAGTTAGAGGACCTAGTCTGCCCCCATGCTTTCCTTGTGTGCTAAATTCATCCCTTGGACTAAAACCGTTTAAATTAGAGGAATTAGTCCTCCCCCCTTGTATTTGTGTCTAAGGATTGTTTTGAGTTAGAGGTCTTTGTGGTGTTCTGTCTGTTTGGCTTGTTCCCGCACTTGTGGCTGTTTGACCGTTGGTATTTTTTTGAGTTAGTCACTTGCTGTTTGTGGTAACTATGTCCAAAGATACTAAGGAGCATAAGCCCTCGGGCTTCAAGAAGTGCTCCAAGTGCAGTTATAAGATGTCCATCACTGATGGACACACTGTGTGCACTGTCTGGGAGAGATTCATCTCCAGGAATAGTGTAGTTTTTGTCATGCCTTTAGCCCACGTGTTCTTCAAGAAAGGAAGAACAAATTGATTTTGAAGGGACTTCTGAAACCCTCCTTCGAGGAGGGTCCGGAGAGTGCTTCCAGCTCTAGGGCAAAATCTTCCAAAGCAAAAAAGCGATCTCCGGCTCCATCAATATCTTCAGAGCCGCCGGAAAAAAATAGCAAAATCTTCATAGACATCCTCGGCTCCATTTTCCTCAGGGCCGCAGGAAGTGTCAGTGGTTATGGAACCTGCTTCGGCTCCAATTTTCTTGGAGCCTGTTCGGAGCCGGTTGCCTAGCATTAGGCTGATATCTCCTCCTTGCAGGTCTCCTTCAGAGAGGAGGCCGCCATCTCCTTCCCTATCCCCCAAATCTTCTAGGACCATATCGGATGTGGACGTCGACAGAGTGGTGCAGAGACTTCTTCAGTCACTGGTACTGGCTGAATTGTTCTTGGCTCCAACCCAGTCGGCTCCAGAGCCGGTCCCTCAACCTACATCGATACTTCCTCCTCAGAGCAAATCGGAGCTTTTGGAGCCGGAGTGCTCGGCTCCGTGTGATGTCCCCTAGGTCGGTTCCAACAGCCCCTCCTGGCTTATCAGTTCCAATGTCAGCTCTGACCCAGTCGGCGCCATCCACAGGGTTCAGGACTCAGGATTCATTGGTCGGACCCAAGGGAGAGGCTTCAGGACACCTCTCGGCTCCTATTCTCCCTCTCGGTGCTTCAGCGCGGGGAAGCCTGACTCCTGTCCTAGCTTCGGAGGCTGGTCGTTCTTCGGATCCGGGAGGACCAGCCTTGGAGGCCATGCAGAGCACACTGGCCAGGTCATCAGCGGCATCATACGGGTCAGTCACTCTGTCCCCTACAACACCGGTGCAGGTCTCTGATCACCTATCTCTGGACAGCAGAGCCCCAAGGCCTCAGGGTACCCCCCCGAGTGGTCCCCATATTTCTGAGGGCCCCTCAGAGTTTTTGCCTGAGGAGCCACCCAGAATGAAAACGTGCAAGAGGAAGCACAGATTCCCAGGATGAGTCTCTCACATCAGACACCGACCTCGAGGAATCAGAGGGAGTCCCCTAAGTCATCCTCTGAGGATGTTTCTTTCTCTGACATCCTAGAGATTTTGAAGCAAAGAGGTGACTGGCCATCCAAAGCCCCCTCCGAAGAGGAGTTGGTCTTCCTGAAGGCCTTTGGTGCTCAGCCCTCCACCTCCTGGGTATCTCCACCCTTCGACGAGCTTCTGGATCTGGTTTGTCGAAGGGTGTGGGGAAACCCCTGACTCTGTGGAACCAGTCCCCAGGAGACCCCATAAATTTTTGTCTGCCCCTCCCGATAAGGAATTTCTATCCAAGGGAGTCCCTGTGGATGCCATGGTGGTGGCAGCTGCCACCCAGAAGGAATTAGCTGAGACTTCTTCCACCGTCCATCCCCCTAACAAGGAGTCTAGGACTATGGACCAGTACGGGAAGCGTACGTTTTCTTCAGCGACCTTTACCTTACGGTCACTGAATTACTTATCACACTTTACACGGCTCCAGAGAGATCTCCTAAAGAAGCTTGGAGATACTCTCACGGGTAACATTTCTGAGGCGGTGGCCCAGAAGGTCAACACTCAGATGTCTACCCTCAATTCTATTGCAAACTCCTCCATGAGGCTGATTTCCTACACAGCCAAGGGAGCGAGTAGGGCAGCAAGTTCAGGAGTTGCTCTTAGGAGGCAGGCCTGGATGCGTCTGTCATTTCGCGGAGGCCTTCAAGTCTTCATTCACCGACGCCCCATTTGATGGTTCCTCTTTGTTCAGAACCAAGGTGAAAGACACTCTCACTAGGTGTGAGCAAGAGGGGAAAACTTTGTCTGCCATAGGAGTCCTTTTTTCCCTTCCCTCTAGGCCTTATCCCAAGGCCCAGAGGGGTGGCAAAATGTGGTTCAATAAATCAGAGTTTTTTTCCCGGTGCACAAGGTGAGCCCCCCTGCAGAGTTAGGGGAGGGGGTGGTTATTCAGGAAGACGCTGCCCTAGGGGAAGAGGAGGCCCTCGCAACTCGGGAGACCGCGATTCCTTTCGTGGTCCTCCCTACCGCTGCTCCTGATAAGAGGGCCCAACTGTGCGTTTCCGGAGCCAGTCAGGGGTAGAATCTCATTATACCCGGAGGCCTGGCAAGATATCGCCCAGGACCAATGGGTTCTACGAATAATTTCCGGAGGATATGTCATTCCGTTCTCATCAAATCCCCCTCCAATCAAGAAAATCCCGGATGTTCTACCCAGTCAAAGGGATTATGCAGCTTCAGAAGTTTCAAAGCTGCTAGAAAAAGGAGCCATCCAACATGTCCCCTCAGACCAGATTGGATTAGGGACTTACTCCAGATTCTTTTTGGTGCCGAAAAGGACAGGGGACCTGAGACTCATTTTGGATCTTAGCCGATTGAACACCAATGTGCAAAAGTCCAAGTTCCAAATGGTCACGCTGCAGTCTATTCTCCCATTGTTGGGAAAAGAAGTGTGGATGTGCTCTATCGACCTCAAGGATGCTTACTACCACATAAAGATGGACAGGGCATCCAGAAGTCACATACGCTTCCAGCTGGGAGCCAGTCACTTTCAGTTTTGAGTCCTGCTCTCACCACAGCCCCCAGGGTGTTATGGCAGTGGTGACTGCTCACTTGAGATGTCAGGGATTCCAAGTGTTTCCATACCTGGATGACTGGCTCCTTACTGCCACCACCAGGCATCTACTACTTCAGACCAGGGACGCTACTATCAATGACTGGCTCCTTACTGCCACCACCAGGCATCTACTACTTCAGACCAGGGACGCTACTATCAACCTATGTCAACAGCTGGGCATCACATTGAACTGGGAAAAATCTGCCTTGTTGCCCTCACAGCGTGTCACTTTTATAGGCGCCGAACTAGGTGCCGTCCTCATGCGGAAGTTTCTACCACAGGAAAGAATCAGAGTCCTAAAATAAGAAGTTATGTACCTACCATAACGTTCCGTGTTAGTTGTCTTCTCCTCACCTTCTTTCTTGCTGGATGGGTTCGAAGCCGACCCTCGGCTCAGACTCGGCCAATACTAAAGCTCGAGAGCTTATTCCACCGGATCGAGGCTCCCCTATATCCCCACAATGCTAGGTGGTAACTACTCCGATCTCGTTCGATAGCTAAAACCAAGCAGTTCTGGTCTACATAGAATGGAGAAGAGAGAAAAAGAACCCACCTCTATATATAAAACTGTAGGTAAACTACCACAAACATAAAAAGGGAGAATAGAGGTGGTAGAACATGTGGGAAGGAAAAAATCCCAATGGAAGATCCCAAATATTCCTATCGGTCTGTCCAGGCTAGGGGGAAGGAGGGTGGGACGCAAGAAAGAAGGCGAGAAGAAGACAACTAACATGGAATGTTATGGTAGGTACATAACTTCTTAATGCTAAGTTGTCAATCTCGCCTTCATTCTTGCTGGATGGGACCGTCCTAGCACCTTACCCGGGTGGCCTATCGGAACAGACTCTTGAGAACAGTGGAACCAAAGTTGGCACGGTTTCTGGAGGCCATATCCAATTTATAATGCAAAATAAAGGTATGAAGAGAAGCCCATGTGGCTGCTGCACAAATGGAATCTATTGGTAGCCTGTCCTGAAAAGCTACAGATGTAGCTAATGCCCTAGTTGAATGAGCTCTAGGTCTTGAAGGCAGTTTTTGATGTCTGATTTCATAGATGAAAGTAATTATAGAGGTAAGCCATCTTGAAAGGGACACTTTAGTTACTGGAAGGCCCAATTTCCCTTCTGCATAAGACAGGAAAAGCTGATCAGATTTCCTGAACTGTTTAGTCCTGTCTAAATAATATCTAAGTTGGCGGTGAACATCTAGAAAATGTAACTTTTGTTCCGACCTGTTGGAATAATCAGGGAAGAAGACGGGGAGATCAATCGTCTGGTTTAGGTTTGCCTCAGAGGAAACCTTAGGCAAGAAGGACGGATTAGTCCGGAGGGACACCCTGTCTTTATGGAAAACTAAGTAAGGAGGACGACTGCAAAGAGCATGAAGCTCAGATGCCCTTCTAGCTGATGTTATGGCTACTAGAAAAAGTGTTTTCCATGAGAGCAACTTAAGAGGGCATGAAGCCGCTGGTTCGAGGGGGGGGGGGATCAAGGATGCTAGGACCAAATTCAAGTCCCATTGAGGTGGGGATCTTTGATTGGGGGCTTGAGCAGAAAAACACCTCTTAAAAAGGCTTTGCAGAGTTTATGGGACATGATACTGGAGTCCGAGACACCTACTTGAAAGTTAGATATAGCAGCTAGTTGTACTCTAATGGTAGATGAGGAAGAGCCTAAATGAAAGAGCTCTGCCAGAAAGTCTAGGATAGACTGGATAGGTGCAGTGAAGGGGTCTATATTTTTTGATGCTGCCCAGAAGGAAAAACGTTTCCACTTACTATTATAAATCCTCCTGGTAGAAGAATTGTGAGAGGCTATCAGGATGTTACGGACCAAATGAGAGATTAACGGAAGCCTGGCTAGAGTAGGAATCGGAGAAACCACGCTGTCAGGTTGAGAGATTGAAGGAAGTGGTGCAGCTGGCCCAACTGGTGGGTCAAAAGATCTGGCACCGGGTCCAGATGCCAAGGCTGCTCCAACAGGTAGTGATGGAGGAACGGAAACCATATCTGTCGAGGCCAGTAAGGGGCAATGAGGATCATGGTGACTCTCAAGGTGATAGCTTTCTGAATTAATTGAGAGATCAGTGGAAAGGGGGGGGGGCATACAGAAGTCCCTGAGGCCAATCGTGGACTAGAGCGTCTCTGGTGGGATGGCCTGGTAACGGGAAGAGAGTGAAGAAGTCGTGACACTTGCTGTTTTGGGGAGTAGCAAACAGATCGCAGCAAGGCCGGCCCCATCTTTGAAAGACTTCTTCCAGCACTGATTTTTTTTAGAGACCACTCATGAGGCATGAGAATGGCCCTGCTCAACTTGTCCACAATCACGTTGGACTTCCCTGGAATGTGCGTTGCTATCAGAAAACGCTGAGAAGAAATCGCTCACTGCCAAAGTCAGAGTGCCTCTCGACATAAGGGGTTGGACTTGGTTCTGCCCTGTTTGTTGATGTACCACACTATGGACATGTTGTCCGTCTGAATTGCAATAGTCCCTGTGGGAAGAGAGTCCTGAAGGGCTTGCAATGCTAAAAGCACTGCTCTCATCTCTAAGACATTTATGTGCAAGTGGCACTCGAAAGGTTGCCACGTGCCCTGGACTGTCCTGCCCTGATAATGCTCCCCCCACCCGATCAGGGAGGCGTCCGTTGTCACCGTGGCGATTGGGGGGGGGGGAATGAAGGGTGTGCACTGGAGAACTTGAGGTGATGTGATCCACCAAGACAGGTGATTCTTGCATGATTGAGTTAGTAGGATGATGTGAGACATCGGGAGCTGTTGGAAGGACCACTGAGTAAACAGCATCCACTGGAGGATCTACATGTGAAAACGAGCTTATGGGAGAAGTGTAATAGTAGCTGCCATGAGTCCTAATACCTTCAAGACTACCCTGGCTTTGACCTTGTTGCACTGAAGTAGAAGGTAAACTTGTTTGCGGATATCTAATACTCTTTGCTCTGTAAGTCTGGCGGAAAGATGGACTGTGTCTAAGGTGGTGCCTATAAAGGTAATAGATTGACAAGGCAGATTTTTCGAAATTTATTGAAATGCCTAGAGCTTGGCAAGTTTGGATGGTGAAGTCTCTGGATAGAAGCAGTTGATGTCTGGTGGTGGCGGTAAGGAGCCAGTCATCCAAATATGGAAACACCTGGAATCCTTGACGTCTCAAGTGAGCCGCGACCACTGCCATGCATTTGGTAAACACTCGGGGGGCTGTAGTGAGACCAAAGGGCAGGGCTCTGAACTGGTAGTGACTGGCTCCCAGCCTGAAGCGGAGAAACCTCCTGGAGCGTCTGTGCATTTTGATATGGTAGTACGCATCCTGAAGGTCTATTGAGCACATCCAATTGTCCTGACCCAAGAAGGGTAGAATGGACTGTAGCGTGACCATCCGGAATTTTGTTTTTTTGATATAATTGTTTAACTTGCTGAGATCCAGTATTGGTCTCCAGTCCCCTGTTTTTTTTGGAACCAAAAAGAATTTGGAGTAGATTCCGGATCCTTGCTGGTCTGCTGGGACTGGTTGGATAGCTCTTTTTGAGAGCAGCTTTGAAATTTCTAATGCTGCTTGTTCCCTTAGACTGGGTGGAACGTCTGGAAGGGATCCTTTGGGTTGGGATGGGATGTGAATAAAGGGAATTTTGTAACCCTCGGATAGGATTGACTGTACCCATTTGTCTTGAGTGAGGGAAAGCCAGGCTTTTGGGTACAGTGATAATCTTCCCCCGACTGCTTCCGAAGGTGGACAGCCAGGCAGCTCCTCAGGGATGCTGAAAGGGTTTATCAGAGAAAGTTTCTCTGCTACCCTGGTTTTATGACCACCTCTGCCCCTAGGGCGGCGTCTATTGTTATTCCCCCCTCTGCCTCTAGAGGGGAATCGACCTTGTGTGTCAGATGAGACTCCCTGTGGTTTGCGGAACCACATTTTTCCTCCCCTCTGACCTTTTGGATAAGGTCTAGAAGGGGTAGAAAAATGGACTCCCACGGCAGAGAGAGTCTTACCTTCCTGCTCGCACCTAGTCAATGTATCCTTCACCTGAGGTCCAAACAACGTTGAGCCATCAAAGGGGGAATTGGTGAAGGACGCCTTGAAAGGGTCCGCAAAATTGCAAAGCCGCATCCAGGCGTGACGTCGTAAAGCTACACCTGTGCCTGCGGCCCTACTCGCCCCATCAGCCGCATATGAGATAAGCCGCATGGAGGACTTGACAATCGAATTCAGGGCTGCCAACTGGAAGTTCATTTTGTCTTGGAACAGCTCAGCTGTTGGATCCTGCATGGCCTCACCCATATCCTTGAGCAAATCCCTCTGGAGACGGGTGAAGTGACACAAGTAGTTCAGCGACCGCATGGAAAAGGTCGCTGATGAAAACATCCGCTTACCGTACCTGTCCATGGTCCTAGACTCCTTATTAGGAGGATGGACAAGTACCGAAGGATCGGCTAACTCCTTAGTGGCTACGGCCACCACCATGGCATCAGAGACACCTTTAGATAGAAACTCTTTCTCTTTAGGGGCAGTAATAAATTTTGACGGCCTCCTTGGGGTAGGTTCCACTGAATCAGGGGCCGTCCAAGCCTTCCTTGACACTACTTCCATAAGGGGGTCAGAGGGAGGGGACACCCAGGAGGTGGAAGGGCGAGAGTCAAACGCCTCAAGGTAAACAGACTCGTCCTCTGAAGGGTTAAGGGCGGGCCAGTTCCCCCTCTGTTTCAGAATTTCAAGGATGTCAGCAAAAGAGACATCCTCAGAGGGGGACCGAGGGGAACCTTCAGATTCCTCCAAGTCGGTGTCAGAAGTGATAGGGGAGTCAATGTGTTACCTCTTGTACTGTCTCTTCCGAGGGGGTTCTCCTACCGGATCAGGAGAGGCCTCGGAAGAGGAGGATATTCCCAATGGGGAAACCTGAGGAGCTGGCTCTCTACGGTCTGTTACAAGGGGGTGGGTAGAAACCACCACAGGCACTGAAGAGGGAGGAGCTGACGGAGCAGACTGTGGAGTAGACACTGGGTCTAGCACGCTCCGCATGACCTCGAAGGTGCCCCTATCAGCCAAGGCCGGAGGTCCCCGCTCCGAAGAGACAAGGACCCCCCCCCCGGCACCGACAGGGACGGCTCCGAGGCCGATGTCAGAGCCGAACTCACCAGCGCCGACGCCCCAAGAGGGAGAATGGGGTCGGACAAGGGTCCGATGCCACTCGCCCCCTCGGAGCCGACGAGGGAAGCTCGGCGCCGAGATCCCCCCAAGGAGGAAATCGGAGCAGACGACGGAGCTGAAAGGGAAGGTATCCGCTCCGAAGCACCGACAGTCACAGCTCCGATGAGCCCCAGCTCCGAACTCAAAGGAGTTGGAGGAGGAATAGAATCAGGGATGGAAATAGCCACTGACTGTTGAGTAGGGCTATGCAGCATTTGGGCCAGTGCCTCGGACTTGAGAAGTCTACTCACCACCCTTTGCAAGTCATGGTCGGGCAGCCTGGAGGACCGAGAGGAATGAGACCTATGGCTCCGCTCCGACAGAAGAGGGGATCCCAGAGCCGAGTGGATGGAGCCGATGGAAGGGGACCTAGACCTCTTCTTTGAAGGTGGCTCCGATAAGCCTATCGGAGCCAACTGAGTCTTGACAACCTCGGCTCCGGCCAGAGCCGAGGTAACGGTATGAGACTTCGAAACATCGACTCCAGCCGGAGCCGATGTCGAAGCAGCTTTAATGCTCACAGGAGACTGCTCTGAAGCTGGAGCCGATGGCCTGGCAGTCTTAGAAGGCTTCCCCGATGCAGACTGGGTCGGGGGGCCTTCAGGCTTTAACAAGCCTCGAAGTATGAGCTTGTTTTTGCGTTCCTGCAGGACTCTAGGGCTGAATGCATGGCAAACAGCACACGAGTCCTGCAGGTGCAAAGGTCCCAGGCAATAGACACAAGAAGTGTGACCGTCTGTCAGAGACATTTTCTGACAGCACGAATCACACTTCTTGAAGCCTGAGACCTTGGAGTCTTTAGACATCCTGAAAAGGCTGTATGAAACACAAACACAACACAGACACACCCTTTAACCAAATAAAAATCCAGTCACACTGAAAGGACAGGGAAAAAAAAAAAGGGAGTGGGCCAAAGGCCTAAAAGTTAAAAAGGGGATAAAACGGGAATTCAAACACAAGGGGGACCCGATTTAAACTAAAGGGATACTCTGTATTAAAACTAAACTAAATGGAAAAAATAGGGGTAGAAATTTGAAGTTTTTTAACAAGAAAAACTCACTAACTTGCCAGAACCGGTAGAAGAAAGCACCTCGTCAGCTAAGCGGCAAACAAGATCTGGGTAGTTACCGCCTAGCATTGTGGGATATAGGGGAGCCTCGAGCCGGTGGAATAAGCTCTCGAGCTTTAGTATTGGCCGAGTCGGAGCCGAGGGTCAGCTCCGAACCCATCCAGCAAGAATGAAGGCGAGATTGACAACTTAACATTAACAGGTTTACTCTTTGCTCCCTCTGAGAAGAGTGAAGACAAGATGGATCCTCCAACTGTTGGGGACAATGGCTTCTACGATTATGTTAGTCCCTCTGGCAAGGTTACATATGAGGCTCCTTCAGTGGCTACTCTTCGCCCAGTGGTCTCTTCAACATCTTCCACTCTCTCACCCTATTCTACTCACAGACAGGTGCAAACAGGATCTCAGTTGGTGGCTTCGCACAGACAACCTCAATGCGGGAAAGCCCTTCGTTTCTTCACACCCAGTTGCCACGGTGACCACGGATGCCTCCCAGATGGGGTGGGGGGGCATTATCTAGGCAGGACAGTCCAAGGCATGTGGCAAGAGCACGAGATACATTTGCTTATCAGTGTCCTGGAGATGAGAGCAGTGCTACTAGCATTGCAAACACTTCAGAACTTTCTTCCTCTCTGGACTATTGCAATCCACTCAGACAATATGTCAGTGGTGTGGTATCTGAACAAAGAGGAAGGAACCAAGTCATATCCCCTTTGCAGAGAGGCCATGCGAGTGTGGCAGTGGGCAGCGTCTTCCCAACGTTTTCTGGTAGCAGCGCACATTCCAGGGAAGTCCAATGTGATTGCAGACAGGCTAAGCAGAGCTATTCTGATGCCTCTCGAGTGGTCCCTGAACTGTCAAGTTGCGGAGCAGATCTTCCACAGTTGGGGTCAGCCTTGCTGCGACCTTTTTGCCAGCCCCCTCAATGCCAAATGCAGCAGCTACTTCACCCTCATCCCCCCTCAGGGGGAGTCACCCACGGACGCTCTACTCCACCATTGGCCCTCCGGTCTACTATATGCCTTCCCTCCGGTTCCCTTACTGTCAAGTGTTATTCAGAAAGCGCAATCCTTGGGAAGCAAAATGATTCTGATTGCCCCACACTGGCCTCGTCAAATGTGGTTCCCTTTTCTCCATCCCTATCTCATGGCCGCTCCTTGGATTCTGGACCCACAACCAGACTTACTGACTCGCATGTCAGGGCAGCTCCATCCCTTTCTTCGGACCCTCCGGTTGACAGCCTGGCTACTCCACTTCCGTCATTAGTTAGGCTTCACCAGTTTTCGCCGGAGGTGGTTTATATTCTATCTTCCTCTCATAAACCTTCGACCAGGAAGATTTATTACAGCCAACGGAAGATTTATTACAGCCAAAGGAAAAAGGTTTTCTAATCAGTT
>NC_056728.1:834469877-834552988 GCF_019279795.1 Protopterus annectens | reverse complement strand
AGTCGAGCTCACCCTAGCCGACGCACCGAGTGGGAGACTCGGAACCCAGGAGGTTCGGGTCCCAGTGACTGTCGGGGCCGACCGGTGAGCTTTGGCACCTAGACACCGACGGCGTCAGAGCGGAACTCTGCTCCGAGACAGCCACGAGGGGAGCTGGAACCAAGGGTTCCACAAATGGCACCGAAAACTCAAACTCTGAAGGTCTGACTCAGCTCGCAGGATGAACCACAAAGTACAGTTTTGTACCTACCATAAATGTAGATGTCCGATAGATATGCAACTGCAGTCATAACATATGGGTTGTCCTGCCTCAGGCAGCCCTCGGTCGGCCGGATTCCAAAGTCTGGGTCCGACGTCGGCTGATGTCGCATTTCTCTCCGACGTCAGAGCGGCTGGAGTACATAAGCATCAGCCGACGCCATCTTCTTCAGTGTTTCTTGCCCCAGATGCCAGGTGCCCTCCAAGGAAGGCTGTAATCAAATTGGAAGATAAAACAGGTTTCCAGACAAATAAATAAGCAATAAACAGATACACCATAACAGATATCCCCAGCTAAGGATAACAGGGAGAAGAGTGGACCCAAGGCATAGAGGGGAAGGAGGGAGGGAAAACCCGACTGCAGTTGCATATCTATCGGACATCTACATTTATGGTAGGTACAAAAAGTACAGTTTTGTACCTACCATAAATGTAGATGTCCGAGAGGTATGCATCTGCAGTCCTAACATATGGGTTGTCCTGCCTCAGGCAGCCCTTCGGTCGGCCGGATTCCAAAGTCTGGGTCTGGCCTCGGCTGGTGTTGCACTTCACCCGATGTCATAGCTGCAGTTCTTCGGGTATAAAGGCATCAGCCGATGCCATTTTCCTCAGTGTTTCTTGCCCCAGATGCCAGATGCCCTCTAGGAAGGCTAAATTTGGATAAATGCAAATGATTCCAAACAGTAGAGAGCAACAAAAATAAACATGTATATACATATATACAAACAAATACACCCTAATAGATTCCCCCAGCCAGCTACAAGATGGGCAAATACCCTAGGAGTACCACAGAGGGGAAGGGGGGTGGGTAATCCTGACTGCAGATGCATACCTCTCGGACATCTACATTTATGGTAGGTACAAAACTGTACTATGTCCTTCAAGGATGCATCTGCAGTCCTAACATATGGGTAGAATACCATAGCCAAACTGGGGGAGGAGGCACTAAGAAGATTATGGTGTAGTTAAGATCCCTTGCAAAACAGCAGTGGCAAAACCTGCTTGGGATCTGGAGTATAAAGGTAGATTATAATGCTTGGCAAATGTATGCACGGAGCTCCAAGTAGCCGCCTCTAAAATGTCTTTGGTAGCCACTCCCGTGAAGAAAGCTGTAGTAGTGGCTGTAGCCCTTGTGGAGTGAGGTCTGATGTTTTCTGGAGTTGTCTTTCCATGAAAAGAGTAACAAAATCTAATGCAATTTCCTATCCATTTTGAGATTGTCTGTTTTGAAATTGCTTTTCCTTCCATTCCTGTTGCATATGCTACCAGAAGCTGGTCAGTTTTTCTATTGTTCTTGGTTCTGTCCAGGTAGTAGCGCAATTGCCTGTGCACATCCAAGGTATGCAGTAGTCTTTCCCCCCTGTTCTGTGGGTTGGGGAAGAATGTTGGTAGGTGGATTGCTTGGTTCAATGATACCCTGGAGACCACCTTTGGCATAAAAGTAGGGTTTGTTCTCAAGGACACTCTATCCTGATGGAAGATAAGGAAGGGCTGTACTGCCATTAATGCCTGTAATTCAGAAACCCTTCTTGCTGACCCATTTCTCGGTCACCCACGTCCCCCGGAATCTTTTTTTAAAGTTTTTCGTTTACCCTTCTAGCATGTCGAGGGATCAGTTGCTAGTGTCCTCTCCTGCTCAGCTGGTGAACCTGGGAATATTGAGGCAATGTTTCAATTGCCTCATGTACACAGACAACCCTCTCCTCCTCCCACAAAACACAAATACATGCGAGAGATGCAACTATACGGCCAAACTGGAGGCTGAGCTCTCTCAACATAGGACTGGCAAGACCAGACAGGAGGAGAAGGTTACCACACACACTATAGACCCAGTCTCACATAGTACCATTACAACCTCAAATCATACACATAAACACACAAAGACATACTGGAGGCTCTGATCAAAAATCTACCAAAACAGCAGAGGCCACCAAAGCAGACACCCAAACAACCACCACCTCAGAACACAACAGCCCCAACACATAGACCTCACAGTCAGAGTGTCAAACAGTCACAGCCCTTAAGGCCAAACACAATGCCAGACACACTAGTCATTGGTGACTCCATAGTCAGACACACTGATGTCCCGCTCACCAGACTGAGTAAGGAGAAGGTCACAGTAAGCTGCCTGTCGGGCGCTAGAATCCGCCACATAACGCAAGCACTCAGGTCTCTCAACAGCAGGTACAAATATGACTCAGTCATTGTCCACGCTGGTGTAAACGACCTGAGACGCACCTCCTTGGACTACATGAAAAGAGACATTGAGGAGCTCTCTGATTATGTAGCCCAGGCAGGTATGACCCTGACCTTGAGCAGTATCCTACCTTCACCAAGAATGATGCCACAATACAGAGATAAGATGATCAGCTTTAACAATTGGCTTAAACACTGGTGTCATTCAAAGGGGATCCAGTATCTGTCTGCCTGGGATGACATGCTGGACAAGCCACGCTGCATAGCAAGGGTCGGCTTGCACCTGTCACCCCTGGGATTCGGATATTGGCAAAGGCTCTTGCCACCCCATAGTGCCTTTTTAGGCAAGGCTCAAATTCTAAACCTACCACCCTAGAACACAAAAAGGAAAAACTAAGGGTAATGCTGCTCAATGCCAGAAGTCTAAATCTCAAAATGCACGCACTCGAGGCCCTTCTCAGTATGGAGAACATCGATGTCTGTGCTGTGACAGAAACCTGGTTCAAGGCTCCTGAGAGCACCCCAGCGCTATCAGGTTTTACCTCATATCATGCGTTCCCGCCCCAAAATCCGGACAATACCAAGAAAGGAAGGGGGGTATCCATATTCATCAAGGACACCCACACCTCAAGACTGGTGGCAACGCACGATGCATCGGAGACCATCCAGGTGCAATTAACCATAGGCAAGACTGCTCTGCAAATTGTAGCATGTTACAGGCCACCCTCACAAACTCAGGAAACTCACATGGCCTTCCTGAAAACACTAGAGGATAAATGTATCACCAAACACCATCATACTAGGTGACTTCAATTACCCTAATATAGACTGGGAACACTACTCAAGCCCAAACACCCTAGCCCAAAAGTTCCTGGAATTCATAAACTCAAATGCCATGGAACAACTAGTCACCATCCCCACAAGAGGAGATAACATACTTGATCTCATCATCACGAACATGGGAGCACAATGTTCAACACCGGAAGTATACCCCTCACTGGTGAGATCAGATCACAAACTAATCTCGCTGGAGGTCCTCATCCCACCCCACCTGAAATAAAAAAGACCACAGTAAAGAACTTCTCAAAAGCCGACTTCACACTTCTAAAGACTAGTGTGGTCTCCTTTCAGGCCCCTGAGCCGGCGGAAAACAATACTCAAGCCGCTGAATCACTTACAAACGCCTTCTACCAGCACCTGCAGGACTGCATGGATAAGGCAATCCCAAGCAAAACAAAGACTCTTTTGTACCAAAGGCAAGCGTCCAGTCTGGTGGACCCCAGCCATAAACAAACTCTACAACAAAAGGAGGAAGCTACTACAAGATAGAGCAAAATCCTTAAAAGGTAAGACACCCTTGATCACTATAAGTAAAACTAAGAGCTCTCATAAAATCATCCAAAGCAAATTTCGAGAGAAAAATAGCTAAAGACTCAAAAGACAATCATAAGGCCTTCTTTAGCTATGTTAGAAACCTAGGAGGAAACTCCCAGATATGCTCAGAACTAGTTCAAAATGATGTGAAGATTACTGATCCTACAGACATTGCCAACATACTGGCTGACAGGTTCAGTGCAAACTTCTCCCCAAAAAGGAGAGATATCTATACCAAATGAGTGCAGCCCCCAAACATCTCCAGCCCAAGTGAGAACTGCTCTCTCCAAAGCAAAAACACAGCATCCATGGGACCCGATGGTGTCCCCGGCTGTGTGCTCCTAACTCAATGAGGAATTAAACCCACAGCTACGACAGCTGTTTAATCAAAGTCTTACCTCTGGATACGCACCAGGAGTGGCGCACTGCAACTGTGGTCCCACTTCACAAAGGCGGTGCCTCCACAGACCCTGGAAATTACCGCCCATTAGCTTGACAAGCCTTATCTGCAAAGCCATGGAGAGGATCATAATGGACCTCATAAATAAAGACATAGGAATTTGCAGACTTTGGATCCAACCCAGTTTGGCTTTGTCAAAGGCAGATCATGCCTTTTAAACTTGGTTGACTTTTTGAAACAGTCACCAAAGCCATTGATGAGGGAAAGGCAGTCCATACAGCCTACCTCGATCTGGCTAAGGCCTTCGATACAATACCCCACTCGGGTATCATTGAAAAACTCATCAGCTTAAATGTTAACCCATACATCACAAGATGGGTTGCAAACTGGCTGAGTGACAGAACCCACAGGGTCAGAGTTGCTGGCGCCATGTCAGACTCAAAGCCTGTCACAAGTGGTGTCCCACAGGGCTCAGTCCTGGGCCCACTCTTGTTTGGCATCTACTTTTCCAAAGTACAAGCAAACACAGGAGGGTTATGGCTGACAAAGTTTGCAGATGACTGCAAACTGGGCCATAGTAGAAAACACATCTGACACAGATATCCTTCAGAAGGGTCTCACAGAAACGGATAACTGGTGCCAGAGCCACGGCTTAAAGTTAAATGCCAAAAAATGCATAGTCATACCCTTCGGGAAAAACAAGGTTACCCCTAGCTACCAAATAGGTGGCAATCCACTGAGCACAGAAGAAGTTATCAGGGACCTGGGGACCCAGGTTGATAGTAGTCTGTCATTCGACACCCATGTAGCTAAAGTAGTTAGGAAGTCCTTCTACATTGCCCACCTTATCATGAAGGGATTCTCATCTAGATCAAGGGAGGTCATAGTCTCCCTTTACTCATCACTCATCGGACCAATGATTGAGTACAATGCCCCATTCGGAATGTATCTGACCCGACACTTGCAGCAGCTGGAGAGGCCACAAAAGTTCCTCACCAAAAGGATAAAGGGTCTCAAAATCTGTCCTATGCTGCCCGACTGAAAGAACTCCAGCTCTATTCAGTCGCACTTGCTCAGAGGTGACCTTTGCCTAACATACAAGGCCATGTCAAACCCAGATTTGATGAATATGCTTCACCTCAAAAAATCTAGATCCATCAGAGCCACAAGGGCGGCTATTAATAGGACGTGCTGGAGGGATAGATTCATCACCCAAAGACTCCCTATGCTGTGGAACAAAATCCCGGTACATGTGAGGCAGAGCACCTCGCTGGCCTTGTTCAAGAGAAATCTTGACCAATGGATGGGAGATCACAGATATACCCCAGGAATTACCTCAGTGTCACTGCTCGACAGAGGCACAGCAAAATAATGGGTATAGTTCCCCATACTAAAGGGGTGGCGTAAGCCACAAAACGATGGGCTAGGCTTATAAATGCCCTCGGGCAGATAGCCTAGTATGAACCTATGAACCTATGATTGCAAGCAGGAAAGCAGTTTTCCAAGATAAGAACTGTAATTCTGCTGTTGCTGCTGGTTCAAAAAAGGGAAGTGTTAACTTCTCTAGCACAAAGTTCAGGTCCCATGTAGGCAAAGGTGGCTTCCTTGGAGGCTTTACATTTTTAATTCCTCTCAGAAACTGCCTGAGTAGAGGATGAGAGAAGACTGGAGGATCCATGTTGTATTCTGCTGAAATTGCTGATGCATGAATCTTAATGGAGGAGTAAGACAGGCCATTGTGGAAAAGTTCTGCTAAATATTCCAGGATGTTAGCTATGTTTGCCAATGATACATTTTCTCCTTTTGCTGCACTCCAAATGAGCTATCTTTTCCATTTTGCTGAATAAGTTTTCCTTGTGGAGGGTCTGCGAGCCTCCAGGATAATGTCTTTAACCCTCTGAGATAAATCTGGGTTATTTTGTTTTACGTAAGATTCCAAGCAGCTAGCTGCAGTGTTTTCAAGTTTGGATGCAGGATCTTGAAGTTGTTCTGTGTTAGCAGTAAAGGAACTAGAGGTAGAGGCCATGCGTGTGCCCGAGACATACTCCTCAGTAGCGGGTACCAATGCTGCCTCGGCCAGTCTGGAGCTATCAGGATGATCCTTGGGTGATCTTCTTTGATCTTCAGTAGTACTTTGTGCATCAAAGGAAGAGGTGGGAATGCATATGCTGTTAGGTTTTCCCAACTGAAGGATAGGGAGTCCACCTTCCAAGCAAGTGGGTGGTATGTCCTTGTGCAGAATTTTCTCAATTGGTGGTTGTGTGGGGAGGCGAACAGGTCTATTTCTGGTAGCCCCCATTTCTTTGTAATGGATTTGAAGATGTCTGGATGCAGCATCCATTCGTGGGCATCCGTGGTAGTTCTGCTTAAGGTGTCTGCTAGTATATTTTCTTTTCCTGGCACAAATATGGCCTTGAGCTGAATGTTGAGGTTCAGGGCCACATTCCACAGGTCCATTGCCATCCGGCATAGAGGATATGAATGTGTGCCTCCCTGTTTGTTGATATACCACATAACTGTGGTGTTGTCCGTCCTTATCAGCAAATAGCCTTGTTGAAGAAACGGTCTGAATGTCTGAATTGCCTGTTTCACTGCCAGCATCTCTTTTTGATTTATGTGTAGGTTCAGCTGGTCTTGCGTCCATAGGCCTTGTATACACTTGTCTACCATGTGCGCCCCCCAACCGAGGTCTGAGGCGTCCGTGGTGATAGTCTGGCTTGGGTGAGGGCTGTGGAAAGGCAGTCCTTTGTTCAACTGACAGGCCTGAGCCCACCACAGGAATTCTTGCTTCAGGCATGGAATTATTGGAATTTGGGTTTCTAGGCTGCGCTTGTGCTGAGACCATAAATTCCTTAGATACCATTGCAACTTCCTCATATGTAGTCTGGCATGTGGAATCAATATTATGCAGGATGCCATGTAACCCAGGGCTTGCAGGACTTTTCTTGCTGTAAGCTGGTTCTGCGTTGTTAATGCCCTGAAATAGAGTGGTAGTTGCTTTTGTTTTTCTGCTGTGAGAAATGCCATTTGATTTGATGTGTCCAGTTCTGCACCCAAGAATGTTATCCTTTGGGATGGTATCAGCCTTGACTTTTTTATGTTGACTGTGTATCCCAGGGCTTGCAATAGGTGAATAACCTTTTCCAAATCTTTTGTTAATTTGATCTTGCTGTCCGCTTGTATCAGGCAGTCATCCAGGTATGGATAAATTTGAATTCCCTGAAGCCTGCAATGAGCAATTACTGATGCCAGGCATTTTGTGAATACTCTGGGCGCAGTAGATAAGCCAAAAGGCAATGCTGAGAATTGATAATACTCTGATCCTGCAAGAAATCTGAGGTATCTTCTGCAATTTGGTCGTATGGGGACGTGCAGGTATGCCTCCTTGAGATCTAGAGTTACCAGCCAAGACTCCTTGCCCAGCATGGGAAGAAGCTGCTGTAGAGTCAGCATTTTGAATTTTGGGACAATGAGGTATGTGTTCAGTGCGGACAGGTCTAGAATAGGTCTCCATTGATTTTCCTTCCTTGGCACCAGGAAAAGTCTGGAGTAAAATCCTTGCCCTTGTTCCATAGATGGTACCTTTTCTATAGCTCTCATCCTTTTTAAGTTGTCTTTTTGTTCTAGAGCATTTTCCATTTGATTTGGAGGTAGGTTTGGCATTCCTCTCTTCCTTGGTAGAGTATGGAAGTGAAACCTGTAACCTTTGTCTATTGTCTGTAAAATCCATTTGTCTCCTGTAGTGCAATGCCAGTTTACTGAAAATAAGGCTAGCTTTCCGCCTAAGGGTGCTTCTAGTTGTTCCCTGGTAGGCGGCTTCAGAGCCAAGTCACTGTGATTGTCCTGTGGAAGTGGTAGTGGCTGGGTCTGCAGCAGTACTTCGCTGGTTGTTAGGCTGCCACTGGCGTCCTCTGTAGGCACCTCTGGATTGACCTCTGCCTCTTGTGCGCCTATTCCTGCCTCTGTGTGCTCTGTTGGTGTCTGGAAAGGACCAGTTCTTGGAAGGCCAGTTCCTACTAAACCTTGGAGGCTGGACCTGTAAGAAATCCTTGACTGTCTGGACAGATTTTGCTTTCTCTTCCACCTTCTTAAGCACTTGCTGTGCAGGAGAGCCAAACAATTTGTGTTTATCCATGGGAGCATCTAGGAGCTTTGATTTTACATGGTCTGGTAAGGACTGCTCTTTTAACCATGCATGCCTTCTGATCACTGTACCAGTCATAGCTGATCTAAAGGAGGCCTCCAGTGCATCATAGCCGCATTTTAAGGAATGATTACTGACCTGCTGTATGTTATGTACCATTTCCTGAAGAGACTTTCGGTCTAAAGGTTCAGGAGAGGACAGCTTTTTAGATAACTGATCTAACATAAATTCCTGATACTGAATCATGTGGAATTGACAGTTTAAGGCCCTAGCCGAAAGAGTTGCAGAAGTATAAACTTTTTTACCCCATCTCTCCAAGGCCCTAGATTCCCTTTCAGAGGGGAGTGGGTTTTTGGCAGAGGTAGCTGCTACAGTTTTGGGGCCCTGTGAAATAGTTTCAGGATCTGCAAAAGGAGCCTTATACAAGTGATTATGTGTGTCCGGAACCCTGTAGTATCTGTCGGGCTTAGCAGGGGCCGGAGGGAGTGAATCAAGAGCAGTGCAAGCATCATTAAATGCATCATCCACAACTGTAAGTACTGGAGGAATGGCTAAAGGCCTATGCTGTGGCAAATGCAAAAAAGTTCTAAGCCTTTTCCTAGAGTCTGAGAAATCCTGACCCTGCCATTGAAATTGTTCCCTCATAGCATGCAAGGTTTCCCCAAAGGAAAATTCCTCAGGAGGAGAGGCAGAAGGAATGGAGTTTTCTGCATCAGAGTCCTCATATGGAGAATAAGGGCCCTCAGGAGGGTTTGTATTTTCTGATTCATCTGAGGAGTAATCAGTAGAAACTGGCTCAGGGAGTTCTGCTCTAGGCCTCTTCTCTGGAAGGGGTTGAGAGGCCCTATCAGGGTGAGACTGGGATCCCCTGATCAAAGAAATGAGATCCTCTGCTAGACTAAGCATTTGAGTACTAGAGCTAGGCCTGTGAGAGGGGGCTTTAGTAGGCACGGCCTTGGAAGATTTAGCTGCTTTAGCCCTGGCAAAGGCCTTAATTGACATGGATGCAGGGGGCCTAGCAGCTCCACGTGCAGGAGTAGATACATCTAGGGGAATAGTATCTGATAAATCCTGAGAAACTGTAAGAGCAGGAATTTCACTAGCAGATTCAGCCATGCTGGAAGAGGCCTCGGTAGAAGGAGGCATGCTTGCAGATGCATCCTTGAAGGACATCCGCAGACTCGGTTTCAGCTGAAACCGAGACACTCGTGGTTGGCCTAACCGCGGTTTCGGCCGAAACCGCGGACCGCGAGTGTCGGTCCTTTTCCTTACGTTTTTTAGCTAAATGTGAAGTCGGAGTCTCCGACGGCATGATATAAGCAAAAGCAGAGCCGAAAAACTCCTCGGCAAACTCCGACCGACGTTTAAGCGTCCGTCGGTTGAAGGAAGCACAGGCTAAACAAGCTGCTACGTCGTGGTCTGGGCCTAAACAAGGTAGGCAGTAAGAGTGGAAGTCTTTATGAGGTATTTGTTTCCCACAAGTTAAACAGTTATTCACTTTTTCTGACATCGGCTGAGGCAAGAAAGAGTCCCCAACGGGGTACTTAGCTTTTTAGAAGTCTTCGGTAGTAGGAATCTCTGGATCTGACCGACCGGCACTTGCGAACAGCTTCTGCTTCGGACGCCACGCGGCAAGAAAGACGGGGGAAAATGGCGTCGGCTGATGCCTTTATACCCGAAGAACTGCAGCTATGACGTCGGGTGAAGTGCGACACCAGCCGAGGCCAGACCCAGACTTTGGAATCCGGCCGACCGAAGGGCTGCCTGAGGCCAGGACAACCCATATGTTAGGATTGCAGATGCATCCTTGAAGGACATCTGTACTATGTCCTTCAAGAATGCAACTGCAGTCATAACATATGGGTTGAATACCATAGCTTAGCTGGGGGAGGTGGAATGCTCTAAGAAAAGGATGGTGTAGCTATCAATCCCTGGAGGACTGCAGAAGCAAAGCCTGCTCTGGATCTGGAATACAGAGGAAGGTTGTAGTGTTTGGAAAATGTATGCACGAAGCTCCATGTAGCAGCTTCTAGAATGTCTTTTGTAGGCACCCCTCTTAAGAATGCTGTAGAGGTGGCTGTAGCTCTGGTGGAGTGCGGTCTGACATTGGCTGGCACACTCTTTCCATGGAAGGAATAACAGAATCTGATGCAATGTCCAATCCATTTTGAAATTGTCCGTTTTGAAATTGCTTTTCCTTGTACTGCAGGGGCATAAGCTACAAAAAACTGATCAGACTTCCTACTGGTCTTGGTTCTGTCTAGGTAGTAGCGAAGTTGCCTGTGTATGTCTAAGGTATGTAACAGTCTTTCCCCTTTGTTCTCAGGATTGGGAAAGAAAGTAGGTAGGTCAATTGCTTGATTTAAAGAAACTCTAGATACCACTTTTGGTAGAAAGGTAGGGTTGGTTCGTAAGGAGACCCTGTCTCTATGAAAAGTTATGAACGGTGGTATTGCCATTAGGGCCTGTAATTCCGAAACCCTTCTTGCTGAGGTAATGGCCAACAGGAATGCTGTCTTCCAGGAAAGAAATTGTAAATCCACAGAAGCTGCTGGCTCAAAAGGAGGTAGAGTCAATTTTTCTAGGACAAAGTTGAGGTCCCAAGCTGGTACTGGTGCCTTTCTTGGGGGTTTTATATTCTTGATTCCTCTAAGAAATTGCCTTAACAAAGGATGTGAAAACACAGGTGGATCAGTGTTGTATCTAGCTGAGATAGCTGAAGCATGTATTTTTATAGAGGAGTATGAGAGTCCATTATGTAGCATATCTGCCAAATATTCCAGGATGAGTGGGATGCTCAAAAGTGATGCATCATGGCCCTTGGTGGTATTCCAAATGCTGAATCTCTTCCATTTGGCTGAGTAAACCTTTCTGGTGGATGGTCGGCGGGCTTCTGTCAGTATCCGCTGAACTTCTTTGGAAAGAGGTAGGTTGATGTTATTCATGGGATCTCCCAAGCTGTTAGCTGTAGCATCTGGATGTTGGGATGAACTGTCCCGAAGTTGTGTTGAGTCAAAAGTTGGGGCCATTGAGGGAGGGCCCACGTTTTGTTGTGACATATGCTCTGTAGTAGTGGGTACCAGTGCTGTCTTGGTCAGTCTGGAGCTATTAGGATCCCCTTGGGCTGCTCTGCTTTGATCTTTAGTAACACTGTAGTCATCAGTGGCAGAGGTGGAAAAGCATAGATTTTTAGGGAGCTCCAGTTGAATGAGAGAGCATCTATTTTCCATGCTTTTGGATGATATGTCCTTGAACAAAATTTTTGTATTTGATGATTGAGGTGGGAGGCAAATAGGTCTATGTCCGGCCTGCCCCATGTCGAAGTGAGTCGTATAAAGATTTCTGGATGTAACCTCCATTCGTGGGGGTCTAGGAAATTCCTGCTTAGACTGTCCGCCAGAACATTGTCTTTGCCTGGAACAAACTGGGATTGCAACTGTATGTTTAGGCTCAGTGATTTTTCCCAAAGATTCATTGTCAGTCTGCAAAGGGGGTAAGAATGAGTGCCCCCCTGCTTGTTTATGTACCACATCACAGTGGTGTTGTCTGTCCGTATTAGTAGGTGGCCTGGTTGTAGTTGTTGTTGTCCAAAGGCCTCGATGGCATGCATTACTGCCAGCATTTCTTTTTGGATGATGTGTAGATGTGTTTCCTTTGGAGACCATTGTCCTTGAATACATCTGCCCTCCATGTGCGCCCCCCATCCAAGGTCTGAGGCATCTGTGGTCATGGTCTGTGTTATCTGAGGTTTTTTGAATGACATACCCGTGTTTGACTGGCTTACTGAGGCCCACCATAGAAATTCCTTTTGAAGACATGGAATGAGTGGTATGGTTGCTTCTAGGTTGTTGCTGTGTTGAGACCATAAGCTTTTTAGGTACCATTGAAGCTTTCTCATGTGTAGTCTTGCTAGAGGAACCAGGAGAATGCAGGATGCCATGTAACCCAGGGCCTGTAGGAATCTCCTTGCAGTCATCTGGGTGAGCTTTGCTAAAGTTTTGAAGTAAAGAGTTAACTTCTTTTGCTTGTCTTCTGTCAGGTAAGCCATTTGAGAGGATGTGTCTAGTTTGGCCCCTAAGAAGGTAATTTGCTGGGATGGCTGAAGTCTTGACTTTTGAAAGTTGACTGTGTATCGCAGAGCCTGTAGCAAATGTATGACATAATTCAGGTTTTTTTGTCAAAGTTAGTTTGTCGTCCGCTGAGGCAATCGTCCAGGTACGGGTATATTTGAATCCCCTGGAGCCTGCAATGAGCAATTACTGAAGCCAGGCATTTCGTGAATACTCTGGGCGCAGTAGATAAGCCAAATGGCAATGCTGAGAATTGATAATGCTCTGGCCCTGCAAGAAATCTGAGGTATCTTCTTAAGCTGTGTCTGATAGGGACATGCAGGTATGCCTCCTTAAGGTCCAGAGTAATCAGCCAAGACCCCTTGCCCAGCATGGGAAGGAGTTGCTGTAGAGTCAGCATTTTGAACTTTGGTACTATGAGAAAAGTGTTTAAAGCGGACAAGTCCAGTATTGGTCTCCATTGAGTTTCTTTTCTTGGAACAAGGAACAGTCTTGAGTAAAACCCCTGACCTTGTTCTTGTTGTGGTACTTTTTCTATTGCTTTGATCTGAGCAAGCAGAGAAATTTGCTTGATAGCCTCTGCCCTCTGGTTTTGTGGCAGGTTTGGCATGCCCAGTTTTCTTGGCAAGGTATGAAAATGGAACCTGTAGCCGTGGTCTATAATGTCCAAAATCCATTTGTCCTTTGTCAGTTTGTGCCAATTTCTTGTAAACAGAGATAATTTTCCGCCCAAAGGAGCTTCTGCTTGCTCCTTGGTCAGCGGACCTAGAGGAAAGTAATTGAGAATTTCCCTGTGGGGCGGGAGAAACCCCTGTGTCACTTCTTTGGTTTGCTGGTTGCCATTGTCGGCCCCTGTAGGATCCTCTGTATTGGCCTCTTCCTCGGGCATGCCTGTTTTTGCCCCTTTGAAATCTTTCAGGATTAGGAAAGGACCAGTTTTTAGACGGCCAGTTCCTGCTGAATCTAGGTGGCTGAAAGTACAGTTTTGTACCTACCATAAATGTAGATGTCCGAGAGACATGCAACTGCAGTCATAACATGTGGGTTGTCCTGCCTCAGGCAGCCCTCGGTCGGCCGGATTCCAAAGTCTGGGTCCGACGTCGGCTGATGTCGCATTTTTCTCCGACGTCAGAGCGGCTGGAGTACATAAGCATCAGCCAACGCCATTTTCTTCAGTGTTTATTGCCCCAGATGCCAGGTGCCCTCCAAGGAAGGCTATAATCAAATTGGAAGACAAAAACAGGATTCCAAACAAATAAATGAGCAATAAAACAAATACACCATAACAGATATCCCCAGCTAAGAGTAACAGGGATAGGAGTGGACCCTAGGCATAGAGGGGTATGGAGGGAGGGAAAATCCGACTGCAGTTGCATGTCTCTCGGACATCTACATTTACGTAGGTACAAAACTGTACTATGTCCTTCAAGAATGCAACTGCAGTCATAACATGTGGGTAGAATACCATAGCTTAGCTGGGGGAGGAGGTATGCTCTAGGAAAGAGATGGTGTGGCAATCAAACCCTGCAGGACTGCCGAAGCAAAGCCTGCTCTGGATCTGGAGTATAGAGGGAGATTGTAGTGTTTGGAGAATGTATGCACGGAGCTCCATGTAGCAGCTTCTAGAATGTCCTTGGTAGGCACCCCTCTTAAGAATGCTGTAGTGGCTGTAGCTCTGGTGGAATGTGGTCTGACATTGGTTGGAACAGTCTTTCCATGAAAGGAATAACAGAATCTGATGCAATGTCCAATCCATTTAGAAATAGTCTGTTTTGAAATTACTTTTCCTTGGACTGCAGGGGCGTAAGCTACAAAAAGTTGTTCAGACTTCCTACTGGCCTTGGTTCTGTCCAGGTAGTATCGAAGTTGTCTGTGAATGTCCAAGGTATGCAACAGTCTTTCCCCCTTATTCTCAGGATTGGGGAAGAAAGCAGGCAGATGAATGGCTTGGTTTAGAGAAACCCTAGATACCACCTTTGGCATAAAAGTAGGGTTGGTCCTTAATGAAACCCTGTCTCTATGAAAAATAATAAAGGGTGGTATTGCCATTAGGGCCTGTAGCTCCGAAACCCTTCTTGCTGAGGTAATTGCCAACAGGAAAGCTGTCTTCCATGAGAGAAATTGCAAGTCAACTGAAGCTGCTGGCTCAAATGGAGGTAGAGTCAGTTTTTCTAAGACAAAATTGAGGTCCCAGGCTGGCACTGGGGCCTTTCTTGGTGGCTTAATGTTCTTGATTCCCCTGAGGAATTGTCTTAGTAAGGGGTGAGAGAAAATAGGAGGATCAGTGTTGTATCTAGCTGAAATAGCAGATGCATGTATCTTTATGGAAGAATATGAGAGGCCGTTCTTTAACATATCTGTCAAATATTCCAAGATGAGTGGGATGTTCAACAATGATGCATCATGTCCCTTGCTGGTATTCCAATTGCTGAATCTTTTCCACTTTGCTAAGTAAACCTTTCTGGTGGATGGTCTTCGAGCCTCTGTTAGTATCCATTGAACTTCCTTGGAGAGAGATAAGCTGAAGCTATTTATGGGATCTCCCAGGCTGTTAGCTGCAGTGTCTGAAGATTTGGATGCAGTATTTCGAAATTGTGTTGAGTCAAAAGTAGAGGCCACTGGGGGAGAGCCCACCTCCTGGTGTGACATATGCTCCGTAGTAGTGGGTACCAGTGTTGTCTTGGCCAATCCGGAGCCATTATGATTCCCTTGGGCTTCTCTGCTTTGATCTTTAGTAATACTGAGGTCATCAGTGGCAGAGGTGGAAATGCATAGATTGCTAGGGAGTTCCAGTTGAATGAAAGGGCATCTATTTTCCAAGCTTTTGGATGGTATGTCCTTGTGCAAAATTTTGGTAGAAGATGGTTGAGGTGAGAGGCAAAGAGGTCCACTTCTGGCTTGCCCCATGTCGAAGTGAGTTGTCTGTAGGCCTTCGGATGTAACCTCCACTCGTGTGGATCTGTGAAATTCCTGCTTAGACTGTCCGCCAACACATTGTCTTTTCCTGGAACAAACTGGGATTGTAACTGGATGTTTAGGCTCAGTGATTTCTCCCAAAGCTGCATTGTCAGTCTGCAAAGGGGGTAAGAGTGGGTGCCCCCCTGCTTGTTTATGTACCACATCACAGTGGTGGTGTCTGTCTGTATCATTAAATGGACTTGCTGGAGTTGGTGTTGAAAAGCCTCGATGGCATGCATTACTGCCAGCATTTCCTTTTGGTTTATATGCAGATGTGTTTCCTTTGGAGACCATTGTCCTTGTATACACCTGCCTTCCATGTGCGCCCCCCATCCAAGGTCTGAGGCATCTGTAGTCATGGTCTGTGTTATCTGTGGTTTTTTGAATGACATACCTGTGTTTTCCTGGCTCACCGAGGCCCACCATAGGAATTCCTTTTGTAGGCATGGAATGAGTGGTATGATTGTCTCCAAGTTGTTGCTGTGTTGAGACCAAATGTTTTTTAGGTACCAGTGAAGCTTTCTCATGTGTAGTTTTGCTAATGGAACCAGTAGAATGCAGGATGCCATGTAACCCAGGGCCTGTAGGAATCTCCTTGCAGTCATCTGGGTGAGTTTTTCTAAACCTTTGAAGTAATGAGTTAACTTCTCTTGCTTGTCTTCTGTCAGGTAAGCCATCTGAGAGGCTGTGTCTAGTTTGGCTCCTAAGAAGATTATTTGCTGGGATGGCTGCAGTCTTGACTTTTGGAAGTTGACTGTGTATCCCAGAGCTTGAAGTAATCGTATGACATAATCCAGGTTTTTTGTCAACATCAATTTGTCGTCCACTTGTATGAGGCAGTCGTCCAGGTACAGGTAAATTTGTATACCCTGGAGCCTGCAATGAGCAATTACTGAAGCCAGGCATTTTGTAAATACTCTGGACGCAGTAGATAAGCCAAATGGCAATGCTGAGAATTGATAATGCTCTGGCCCTGCAAGAAATCTGAGGTATCTTCTGCAGCTGTGTCTGATAGGGACATGCAGGTATGCCTCCTTGAGGTCCAGAGTAATCAGCCACGACCCCTTGCCCAGCATGGGAAGGAGTTGCTGCAGAGTCAGCATTTTGAACTTTGGTACTATGAGAAAGGTGTTTAATGTGGACAAGTCCAGTATTGGTCTCCATTGAGATTCTTTTCTTGGAACAAGGAACAGTCTGGAGTAAAACCCCTGGTCTTGTTCTTGTTGTGGAACTCTTTCTATTGCTTTCATTAGAGTCAGCAGAGTGATTTGCTTGATAGCCTCTGCCCTCTGATTTTGTGGTAGGTTTGGCATGCCTTGTTTTCTTGGTAAGGTATGAAAATGAAACCTGTACCCTCGGTCTATAATGTCCAAAATCCATTTGTCCTTTGTCAGTCTGTGCCAGTTTTCTGCAAACAGAGATAATTTCCCTCCCAAGGGAGCTTCTAGTTGTTCCCTGGTAGGCGGTAGTAGAGGAAAGTCATTGAGTTTGTGGTTTTTGGGCAGGTGAAACCCCTGCGTCACTTCTTTGGTTTCCTGGCTGCCATTTTCGTCCCCTGTAGGGGCCTCTGTATTGGCCTCTTCCTCGGCCACGTCTGTTCTTACCCCTTTGAAACTTTTCTGGATTAGGAAAGGACCAGTTTTTTGAAGGCCAATTCCTACTGAATCTGGGGGGTTGAACCTGGAGGAAATCTTTCACAGTCTGAACTGATTTTGCTTTTTCTTCAATGGTCTTTAACACATCCTTAGAATTTGCACCAAAAAGCTTGTTCTTGTCCAAAGGTGCATCCAGAAGTTTTGCTTTTACATGATCTGGTAGGGGTTGATCTTTTAACCAAGCATGTCTACGAATCACTGCCCCTGTCATAGCTGCCCTACATGAAGCTTCCAGTGCATCATATCCACACTGCAGAAAGTGATTGCTTACTTGCTGAGAGTTATGTACAGCTTCCTGCAAAGTCTTCCTGTCTAAAGGATCAGGAGAAGCTAATGTTTTTTGTAAATCTTCTAAGAGATAATCCTGATATTGTAACATATGAAAAAGGCAATTTAAAGCTCTCATAGATAAGGTAGTGGATGTGTAAACCTTTTTGCCCCATCTCTCTAATGACCTCGCTTCCCTGTTGGATGGCAAAGGATTTTTAGAGGTGGAGGCTGAAACTCCTTTAGGCCCCTGTGAAATAGTTTCCAAATCAGCAGTATGGGCCCTGAATAAATGGGAATGAGTTTCTGGGACCCTATAATACCTGTCTGGCTTGGCTGGAGCAGGAGGAAGAGAATCAGAGGTAGCACTAGAGTCAGAATACAAATCATCCAGAACATCAAGTACAGGAGGAATAGCTAAAGGCCTGTGCTGAGGCTTCTTAAGGAAAGTCCTCAGGCGTTTCCTAGAATCAGAATAATCCTGACCTTGCCACTTGAAATGTTCCCTCATGGTGTGCAGAACTTCCCCAAAAGAAATATCCTCAGGAGGGGAGGCCGAAGGGATGGAATCTTCTGCATCCGAGTCCTCATAGGTCTGGAAGAGCTCTTCCTGGCTATCAGAGTGGACAGAGCCCTCAGAATCTTCATCTGAAGGAGTAGGGTCAGAGGGTTCAACCCGGGGCCTTTTATCAGGAGGAGGCTGGGATGCTCTCTCAGGATGGGCCTGTCAACCTCTAATCATGGAAATTAAATCAGCAGCCATGGACATAATTTGTGTCTCCGGAGACGGCTGAGGTAAGGATTTAGAAGTAACATGCTTTGTTTTGCTGGCTGCCTTAGCCCTAGTGTAGGCCTTAATAGACATAGCCATTGGAGGCCTGGCAGCTCCACGTGCAGGAGTGACCTTGTCTACAGTAACGGTCTCGGGCATTTCCTCGGTTTCCGTATCCGGAGGAAAATCAATAACTGGCGTCGGAGTAATGTCTGGAATCGGAGTCGTCGGTAATACGGTGTCTTCGGTTCGGAGCGGTGGAGAGACAGTCTCAGAGGGAACCGGAGCACTCGCACTAGGTTTTGGCGTGGAGTCGGTGGTAGACGCGGGCCGAGGATGTCGGTCCCGGTCTTTTCGCTTTTTGGGGGTTTGCGATGTCGGAAGATCCGACGGCATGGTGTAAGCAAAATTATTGCCGAAAAAATCCTCAGCGAACTCCGCCCGGCGCCTGAGAGTGCGCTTGTTGAAGCGAGCACAGGCTACACAGGCTGAGACGTCGTGGTCTGGGCCCAGGCAAGGGAGGCAGTAAGAGTGGAAATCCTTATGAGGTATTTGTTTCCCACAAGAAAGACAATTGTTAACTTTTTCAGTAATTTCTGACATCGGCTGAGGCAAGAAAAGGTCCCCAACGGGGTACTTAGCTTTTTTGATGACTTCGGTATCATAGAATACAGGAGCTGACCGACCGGCACTTGCGAACTGCTTCTGATTCGGGCACCGCGCGGCAAGAAAGACTGAAGAAAATGGCGTCGGCTGATGCTTATGTACTCCAGCCGCTCTGACATCGGAGAAAAATGCGACATCAGCCGACGTCGGACCCAGACTTTGGAATCCGGCCGACCGAGGGCTGCCTGAGGCAGGACAACCCACATGTTATGACTGCAGTTGCATTCTTGAAGGACATCCTGGAGGAAATCTCTGACTGTCTGAACTGACTTGGCTTTTTCCTCAATGGACTTTAACACATCTTTAGCATTAGCACCAAAAAGCTTGTTCTTTTCCAAGGGTGCATCAAGAAGTTTTGCCTTAACATGATCTGGTAAAGGTTGATCTTTTAACCATGCATGTCTACGAATGACCGCCCCTATCATAGCTGCCCTACATGAAGCTTCCAATGCATCATATCCACACTGTAGAAAGTGATTGCTAACTTGCTGAGAATTGTGTACAGCCTCCTGCAAAGACTTCCTATCTAAAGGTTCAGGGGAGGCCAATCTTTTCTGTAAACCATCTAACAGGAAATCCTGATATTGAAACATGTGAAAGAGACAATTGAGAGCTCTCATAGATAAAGTAGTGGAGGTGCAGACCTTCTTCCCCCATCTCTCTAAGGACCTTGCTTCCCTGTCGGAAGGCAAAGGGTTTTTGGAGGTGGTAGCTGAGGCAAGAAAAGGTCCCCAACGGGGTACTTAGCTTTTTTGATGACTTCGGATTCGAAGAATACAGGAGCTGACCGACCGGCACTTGCGAACTGCTTCTGCTTCGAGCACCACGCGGCAAGAAAGACTGAAGAAGATGGCGTCGGCTGATGCTTATGTACTCCAGCCGCTCTGACGTTGGAGAGAAATGCGACATCAGCCGACGTCAGACCCGGACTTTGGAATCCGGCCGACCGAGGGCTGCCTGAGGCAGGACAACCCATATGTTATGACTCCAGTTGCATTCTTGAAGGACATCAGGGAAGATGGACTCAGGTGGCTCCGGATCCGACTGGGTCGGAGCCAGCAACAATTTGGGCAAGGCAGATGACTTCAGGAGTCTAAGCACTACTCTCGCCACATCTTCCTCTGACAGGCTCTTGGAGGATCTGGATGACAGGGTAGGTGATCTGGATATCTCTAAAAAGTACAGTTGTGTACACTTACCATAAATGTAGATGTTCGAGTGTCTTCACTGTTACAGTCATCACTGTAGGGTTCTTCCTGCCAGCAGGCAGCTCTCAGTCGGCCAGAATCTCAAAGTCTGGGTCCGGCGTCGGCTGTGAACTCATCCTCCCTGACGTCAGTGCTCCAGGGGTACAAAGCTCCCAGCCGACACCATGTTCTCCAGTTTTTCTTGCCCCAGATGTCAGGTGCCCAAAAATAAAGGCTAAATGTAAAACAGAACACCACAAGAATATAACATACAACAATCCCCATACCCTGCAGCAAATACACCTCAGAAGAAGGAAAAGGCAGAGAACCAAACCAATAAAAAGTATAAAAGGGGACAGGAGGGAGGGTAACCCAGACTGCAACAGTGAAGACACTCGAACATCTACATTTATGGTAAGTGTACACAACTGTACTATGTTCATCGTGTTTCACTGTTGCAGTCATCACTGTAGGGTAGAATCCCAAAGCTGAGAGAAAGGGTGGTGGTTATAGAGCAGACAAAGGGTGGTGGTTATAGAGCAGAATGGGCGGCTAAAAGACCTTGCAAGACTGCAGAGGTGAAGCCTGCCCTAGATTTTGAGTAAAGAGGGAGATTATTGTGCTTAGAGAAAGTATGCACTGAACTCCAAGTTGCAGCTTCCAAAATATCTTTGGTAGGGACTCCCCTGAGAAAGGCAGCTGAAGTAGCAGCAGCTCTGGTAGAGTGTGTCCTTATTTTACCAGGAATTTGCTTTCCATGATGAGAGTAACAAAATCTGACTCCATAAGCAATCAATTTAGAAATGGTCTGTTTTGAAATAGTTTTGCCTTGAGAATTAGCTGCATAAGAAACAAGCAGTTGTTCTGTTTTCCTGATGTCCTTGGTTCTGTCCAGGTAAAAACAAAGCTGCCTGAATACGTCCAAAGAATGCAAGATCCTCTCCCCCTTATTTTGAGGATTAGGGAAAAAAGTTGGTAGGTGAATAGTTTGGTTTAAAGCCACTTTAGAAACCACTTTAGGCATGAATGTAGGGTTAGTCCTCAAAGAAACCCTATCTTGATGAAAAATAATGTAAGGTTCCACAGCCATGAGTGCTTGTAACTCCGAGACTTTCCTGGCTGAAGTTAAAGCCAGTAGGATAACAGTCTTCCATGATAAGTACTTTATATCGGATATGGCAGCAGGCGCAAAAGGTGGCAGAGTAAGCTTTTCCAGTACATAATTGAGGTCCCAAGCAGGAATGGGTGGAGTCCTAGGGGGCCTTAAATTCTTTGCCCCTCTGAGGTATTGTTTAAGAAGTGGATGCGAAAAAGTTGGAGGATCTGTGTTATAATGTGCAGAAATAACTGACGCATGTATCTTTATGGAAGAAAAGGATAAACCCTTATGCAACATCTCTGTTAGGTACTGTAAAATCAATGGAATATTTGGAATGAAAGGATCTGATTCCTGCACTTGCATCCAGGTGCAAAATCTCTTCCATTTTCCTGCGCCTGCATCCAGGTGCAAAATCTCTTCCATTTTCCTGCATAAGATTTCATAGTGCTAGGTCTTCTGGCTTCTAAAATAACATCCATAACCTGTTTGGTAAGGGTAGGATTAATTATAGGCCCTGAATATGCCAGACTGCCAGGCTGAGAGTTTTGATATGAGAGTGTAGTACCTGGCCCTGATGTTGAGACAAAAGATGTGGAATCTGGGGTAGAATCCAAGGAGGTTCTTGGGATAGATTCATCAGTGTTGAGTACCAAAATTGTCGAGGCCAATTCGGGGCCAATAAGATCATCTTTGGTTTGTCCTGTTTTATTTTTAACACCACCCTTGGTAGAAGAGGCAGTGGAGGGAAGGCATACCCAGAGAGGTTCCTCCAACTGAACGAGAGAGCGTCCACTTTCCATGCTAGCTTGTGATATGTCCTTGTGCAAAATGTCTGCAACTGGTAGTTGTGGGGAGATGCAAAAAGATCTATGTCTGGGCAACCCCAGGCTTCTATAATCATCTTGAATATTTGGGTATCCAACATCCACTCGTGAGGGTCGGACAGATTCCTGCTCAGGCTGTCTGCCAGAGTGTTTTCTTTCCCTGGCAGGAATTGAGCTTGTAGATCCACTTTGTAAGTTAGTGCTGTGTTCCATAGAGTCATGGCTAGTCTGCAAAGGGGGTAAGAGTGTGAACCCCCCTGCTTGTTTATGTACCACATAACCGTGGTGTTGTCTGTCTGTATCAGAAGCTGCCCCGGCTCTAAAAGATCCCTGAAAGCCATGAGGGCATTCTGTACAGCTAACATCTCTTTTAAATTGATATGTAGGTGCTTCTGATCCTCTGTCCAAAAACCTTGCAGGCCTTTTCCCTGCAAGTGGGCTCCCCATGCATAATCCGAGGCATCCGTGGTTATCACCTGGTTGGCTGGAGGTAGACTGAAGGCTTTCCCTTTGTTCTGAAAACATGCCCTGGCCCACCAACGAAATTCCTTTTGTAGGCAAGGCAAAACAGCTATCACTGTTTCCAGACTGTGACAATGCTGGGACCATACGCTTTTTAGGTACCATTGTATCTTTCTCATATGCAGTCTTGCATATGGTATCAGTAGGATGCAAGAGGCCATGTAACCCAAAGCCTGCAGAAATTTTCTTGCAGTTAGCTGAGACAATGACGCCAGGCTCGTAAAGTTGAAGCCAGTTGCAGTTGTTTTTCTGGCGTCAGGAATGCCATCTGGGTTGTAGTGCTTAAAAGAGCACCCAGGAAAGTTATCTGTTGAGTGGGTATCAAATTTAACTTTTTTACGTTCACAGTGAATCCCAGGCACTTGAGTAGATTCTGAACAAATTCCAGGTGCTGGAGTAAAATGTTCTTGCTGTCTGCTTGAATAAGGCAGTCGTCCAGATAAGGGTAAATTTGAATTCCTTTGAGTCTGCAGTAAGCTACTACTGGTGCCAGGCACTTGGTAAAGACCCTGGGCACAGTAGATAAGCCAAAGGGCAGCGCAGAGAATTGGTAATGGTTTGAGCCTGCCTTGAACCTGAGGTATCTTCTGCACTCCTGTCTGATAGGAATGTGCAGGTAAGCCTCCTTTAAATCCAATGTCACCATCCATGCATTTTTGCTCAACATTGGCAGGAGTTGCTGCAGAGTAAGCATCTTGAACTTTGGTATCTCCAGGAAAGTATTTAAGACTGACAGATCCAGAATGGGTCTCCAAGAATTTTCCTTTCTGGGAACTAGAAAGAGTCTTGAATAAAAACCCTGTCCCATCTCTGAGTTTGGAATCAATTCTATAGCCCTCATAGCCATGAGGGACCTTACCTGTTTTAATGCCTCTGTCCATTGATTTTTTGGTAAGTCTGGCCATCCGTTTGGTTTTGGCAAGGTGTGAAAATGGAATTTGTAACCTCTTAAAACTACATCCAGAACCCACCTGTCTTGGGTTATGCACGTCCGATTTCGGTGAAAAAGAGAAAGTTTTCCTCTCAGAGGAGCTTCCAGGAGAAAGGATCCTGGAGCCATGCAGGAAGAGTCATTGAGCCTGTTTTCTATAAGGTTGGGACCTATCTTCTCCCCCCCTGGGGGTGGAAGCACTCCACTGTCTAGGCCTATATGAGCTCTGTGCTTGGGCCCTCCCTTTGGCGCGCCAATATCTACCCCTGTGAGGCCTATCCGAGCTCGGAAAGGACCAATTCTTAGCTGGCCAATTTCTGCTGAATCTAAGAGGCTGAACTTGTAAGAAATCCTTTACTGTTTGCATGGATTTTGCCTTATCCTCCATTTTCTTTAAAACATCTTCAGCCTTAGACCCAAACAAAACATTATGTTGAACAGGAGCATCCAGTATTTTTGCTTTTACTTGATCAGGTAAATTTTGTTCCTTTAACCAAGCATGATTTCTAATGACTGTGCCAGCGGCAGCTGCCCTGCAAGAGGCCTCCAAAGAATCAAAACCACAGTGTAAAGTATGTTTCCCCACCTGCTCAGTAGCATGCATCAAATCTTGTAATTTCTTATTGTCTGCACAAGCAGAAATGGAAGACATTTTTTGTTTCCTAACAGACAAAAGGTATTGCTGATATTTCAACATAATAAATTGACAATTCAAAGTTCTGATAGATAAAGCAGCAGAAGTGTACACTTTTTTGCCCCATCTCTCCAAAGCTCTAGAATCCTTATCAGACGGAATAGGGTTCTTAGCAGTGGCGGCCTTAACATCCTTAGGACCCTGAGAAATGACTTCGGGATCAGCAGTAGGATTTTTAAAAAGAAACTTGTAAGAATCCTGTACCCTGTAATATCTATCAGGCTTAGCAGGAACTGGAGGAAAAGAGTCAGGGGTTAAATTAGACTCAGTAAAGACATCATCTACAATATCCAAAACCAGAGGAATAGTCAGAGGTCTGTGTTTGGGAAGAAGAAGAAAATCCCTGAGCCTTCTCTTAAATTCAGAGTACTCCTGCCCTTCCCAGTGAAAATGTTCCCTTACGTCATGAAAAGTTTCCCCAAAAGAGTAATCTTCAGGAGGAGAAGCTGAAGGAATGGATTCTTCAGCATCAGAATCCTCATAAGGAGGGAAAGTATAATCCGTTTCAGAAGAGGAAACTGAGGAGATAGATACCTGATCAGAGGAATCATAATCCAACACTTGTCTAGGCCTTTTGTCTGGTGGGGGATGGGAACCCCTAATCATAGTTAGTAAGTCCTCAGCCATTTTAAGCATTTGTTTCTGAGACTTAGGACCCGGATCAGAGGAGGCCTGGGCTTGAGTCTTTGCTTTAGAAGGAATCTTTGTCTTTGCCTTTATCTGAAGCTGTGTAGGCCTGAAAACCCCCTCAGAAGCCGGTACCTGCACAGCGGCTCTGGACCCATCCGAGGGAGCACTGTCCGAAGGTCCTGCACCTTGAAAATCCAAAGGCCTAGTCGGCTCCTCATGGGAGTCCGTATCGGCGAGCTGTTCTGAAATGGCTGATAACAGGGGCTGCGAAAGTGCCTCACTGACGACGGCCGAACCGGCAACTGGCTCTAATTGAAGACTGTCGTCTGACTTGGTCCTCGGAGGCCTATCCTTATCCTTGCGCCTTTTATGAACTCCGGTAGTCGGAAGCATGTCTGACGACATATTATAATTAAATCTTCTCCCAAAGTAATGAAAGGCAAAATCGTATCTGCGTTTAATAGTACGTTGATTAAATCTAGCACAAAACCGACAACTAGCTACGTCGTGGTCAGGGCCTAAGCAAGGAATACAGTAAGAATGAAAATCCTTATGAGGTATTTGCTTCCCAGATGAAATACAATTATTAACTTTTTCTGACATCGGACTGGAGCAAGAAAAAAGTTTCCCCAATGGGGTACTTAGCTTTGAAAAGAAGAAAGTCTTCGGATTGAAGCACCAAAGGTAACAGGAGACAGCCGACCGGCACTAGCGAACTGCTTTCACCGCACGGCAAGAAAGACTGGAGAACATGGCGTCGGCTGGGAGCTTTGTACCCCTGGCGCACTGATGTCAGGGAGAATGAATTCACAGCCGATGCTGGACCCAGACTTTGGGATTCTGGTCGACAAAGGGCTGCCTGCCGGCAGGAAGAACCCTACAGTGATGACTGCAACAGTGAAACACGATGAACATCAGGAGATCGTAAGGTTGGGGGAACTGGCAAGGGATCTCTGGACCGGCTCGCTTGGGGCCGACACTGATGTGCCAACATCGACAACCTTGACTGGCTTCGAGGACAGTGGAGCCGAGGAGGCAGAAGTCTTATCAAGTTGGTTTCTGAGGAGGTTCTGATACACTAGTCGGCGCCAGGGAATGCCTCTTGGCTGACTTAACCTTCACTTTTTTGGAAGAATGTGATATGGATGATGAAGAAGAACTTGCTAAGTCTTCCTCGAAGGAAGGTTTGAGGAGACCTTTCAAAATTAACTTTATCTTCCATTCCTGGAGAACTCTGGAGCTAAAGGAAAGGGTTGGGAGGGTGGCCTAATGGTTAAGGTGTTTGCCTTACAAACACAAGGTGCAGGGTTTGAGTCTCACAAGGGATAACTGGCTAGGCTTAAAATGGCTCACAAGGGCAGTTAGCTTAGTATGAACCTATAAGGCAGAATAAACAAGTTTCCTGCAAATGAATGGCTCCATGACAACGTACACAAATACTATGGCCACCCATAATTGACATCTCCTGGGAGCACTTTATACATTTTTTGAAACCTGGAGGTTTGTGGTCTTTGGAATCTTTTGACATGTTGGAAAGCTATGTAATAAAGCAGTACACAAAAAACACAACGAGGCCTAGGTCCTCTAACTTGAACGGTCCTAGCCCTTACAAGCCCATGCAGAAACGAGATACAGTAAAGAGGACTAGGTCCTCTAACTTAAACGGACCTTGCTAGATAGGCTCAGTCGTAGAAAAAGCCCTGAAACTAATAGCAGTCAAGGAAAAGTACAGTTTTGTACCTACCATAAATGTAGATGTCCGATAGGTATGCATCTGCAGTCCTAACATATGGGTTGTCCTCCCTCAGGCAGCCCTTCAGTCGGCCGGATTCCAAAGTCTGGGTCTGGCCTCGGCTGATGTCGCACTTCACCCGACGTCATAGCTGCTGTTTATTGGGTATAAAGGCATCAGCAGACGCCATTTTCCTCAGTATTTCTTGCCCCAGATGCCAGGTGCCCTCTAGGGAGGCTAAATTTGGATAAATGCAAATAATTCCAAACAGTAGAGAGCAAACAATATAAGAATATATATATATATATATATATACATATATACAAACAAATACACCATAATAGATTCCCCCAGCTAGCTAAAAGAGGGGTAAATACCCTAGGAATACCACAGAGCGGAAGGAGGGTGGGTAATCCTGACTGCAGGTGCATACCTATCGGACATCTACATTTCTGGTAGGTACAAAACTGTACTATGTCCTTCAAGGATGCATCTGCAGTCCTAACATATGGGTAGAATACCATAGCCAAAATGGGGGAGGAGGCACTAAGATAAAGATGATGTAGATAAGATCCCTTGCAAAACAGCAGTTGCAAAACCTGCTCGGGATCTAGAATATAAGGGAAGATTATAATGCTTGACAAATGTATGCACGGAGCTCCAAGTAGCAGCTTCTAAAATGTCTTTGGTAGCCACTCCTCGTAGGAAAGCTGTAGTGGTGGCTGTAGCGCTTGTGGAGTGAGGTCTGATATTTTCAGGAGTTGTCTTTCCATGAAAAGAGTAGCAAAATCGAATGCAATTTCCTATCCATTTTGAGATTGTCTGTTTTGAAATTGCTTTTCCTTGCATTCCTGTTGCATATGCTACCAGAAGCTGGTCAGTTTTTCTGCTGGTCTTAGTTCTGTCCAGATAGTAGCGTAATTGTCTGTGCACATCCAAGGTATGTAGTAGTCTTTCCCCCCTGTTCTGTGGGTTGGGGAAGAATGTAGGTAAATGAATCGCTTGGTTCAATGATACTCTGGAGACCAGTTTTGGCATAAAGGTAGGGTTAGTTCTCAGAGAGACTCTGTCCTGATGGAAGATAAGGAAGGGTTGTACTGCCATTAATGCCTGTAACTCAGATACCCTTCTTGCTGAAGTGATTGCTAGCAGGAAAGCAGTTTTCCAAGACAAGAACTGTAATTCTGCTGTTGCTGCTGGTTCAAAAGGAGGAAGTGTTAACTTTTCCAGCACAAAGTTGAGATCCCATGTAGGTAAAGGTGGTTTCCTTGGAGGTTTTACATTTTTGATTCCTCTCAAGAACTGCCTGAGTAGAGGATGAGAGAAGACAGGAGGATCCATGTTGTATTCTGCTGAAATTGCTGATGCACGAATCTTAATGGAGGAGTTAGACAGGCCATTGTGGAACAGTTCTGCTAAATATTCCAGGATGGGTGCTATGTTTGCCAATGAGACATTTTCTCCCTTTGCTGCACTCCAAATGAGGTATCTTTTCCACTTGGCTGAATAAGTCTTCCTTGTGGAAGGTCTGCGTGCCTCCAGGATAATGTCCTTAACCCTCTGGGATAAACCTGGGTTATTTTGTTTTATGCAATATTCCAAGCAGTTAGCTGCAGTGTTTTCAGGTTTGGATGTAGGATCTTGTAGTTGTCCTGTGTTAGAAGTAAGGGACATAGAGGTAGAGGCCATGTGTGTGTCCGAGACATGCTTCTCAGTAGCGGGTACCAATGTTGCCTCGGCCAGTCTGGAGCTATCAGGATTACCCTTGGCTGATCCTCTCTGATCTTCAGTAGAACTTTGTACATCAAGGGAAGAGGTTTTTCCAGCTGAAGGAAAGGGAGTCCACCCTCCACGCAAGTGGGTGGTATGCTCTTGTGCAGAATTTTTTCAATTGGTGGTTGTGTGGGGAGGCGAACAGGTCTATCTCTGGTAGTCCCCATTTCTTTGTTATGGCTTTGAAGATATCTGGATGCAGCATCCATCCGTGAGCATCCGTGGTAGTTCTGCTTAAGGTGTCTGCTAGAGAATTTTCTTTTCCTGGTACAAATCTGGCCTGAAGTTGAATGTTGAGATTCAGGGCCACATTCCACAGGTTTGTGTTGTTAATGTCATGAAGTAGGCTGGTAGTTGCTTTTGTTTTTCTTCTGTGAGAAAAGCCATCTGAGTTGATGTAACCAGTTCTGCACCCAAGAATGTTATCCTTTGGGATGGTACTAGTCTTGACTTTTGCATGTTGACTGTGTATCCCAAGGCTTGCAACAGTTGTGTGACATTTTCCAAATCTTTTGTTAATTTTGCATTGTTGTCCGCTTGTATTAGGCAGTCGTCCAGGTATGGGTAAATATGAATTCCCTGAAGCCTGCAATGAGCAATTACTGATGCCAGGCATTTCGTGAATACTCTGGGCGCAGTAGATAAGCCAAAAGGCAATGCTGAGAATTGATAATGCTCTGATCCTGCAAGAAATCTGAGGTGTCTTCTGCAATCTGGTCATAGAGGGACGTGCAGGTATGCCTCCTTGAGATCTAGAGTCACCAGCCAAGACTCTTTGCCGAGCATGGGAAGAAGCTGCTGGAGGGTCAGCATTTTGAATTTTGGAACAATGAGGTATGTGTTCAGTGCGGACAAGTCTAGAATAGGTCTCCATTGATTTTCTTTTCTTGGTACAAGGAAAAGCCTGGAGTAAAATCCTTGGCCTTGTTCCATAGGTGGTACCTCTTCTATAGCTCTCATCCTTAGTAAGTTGTTGACTTGTCTTAGAGCGTCTGTTTCTTGGCTTGGTGGTAGGTTTGGCATTCCTCTCTTTTTTGGTAGAGTGTGGAAGTGGAACCTGTAGCCCTTGTCTATTGTTTGTAAAGTCCATTTGTCTCCTGTAATGTAATGCCAGTTGTCGGAGAATAAGGCTAGCTTTCCGCCCAAGGGTGCTTCCAGTTGTTCCCTGGTAGGCGGAACTAGAGCCAAGTCATTGTGTCTGCCCTGTGGAAGCGGTTGTAGTTGAATCTGTGGCAGTATTTCTCTGGTTGGTAGGTTGCCACTGACGTCCCCTGTAGGCACCCCTAGATTGACCTCTGCCTCTGGGGCATCTATTTCTGCCTCTCTGGGCTCTGGAGTTGTCTGGAAAGGACCAATTCTTCGAAGGCCAATTTCGGCTAAACCTCGGAGGTTGGACCTGTAAGAAATCCTTGACTGTTTGGACAGATTTTGCTTTTTCTTCCACCTTCTTTAGAACCTCCTGTGCAGGGGAGCCAAACAAACTTTGTTTCTCCAGGGGAGCATCTAGAAGTTTTGACTTAACATGGTCTGGTAAGGATTGTTCTTTTAACCAGGCATGCCTTCGAAAAAGAAGTTATGTCCTTACCATAACGTTCCATGTGGAGTGTTCATCTCGCCTTGGTTATTACACATGGGTTCGGAGCCGATCCTCGGCTCCGTGCCGGCCGACTGCAAGCTCTGCATCGAGAAGAAGCTCGAGGACATCTAATACCCACAATCCCCCTCTGCCTTTACCTCAGATCTAGTTTGCAAGCAAACCAGACAACAATCACGCATACATGCCAAACTATATACATAATTACCTATATACAACATACCAATGGTATGATAGTAATACCAACACTGCAACAGCAGAAGGAGAATATTCCAGACCAGGCACCAAATCGAACGTTCTTCCTAAGGGTGGGAAGGGTGGGAGTGTAATAAGGCGAGATGAACACTCCACATGGAACGTTATGGTAAGGACATAACTTCTTTATGTGAGAGTGTTCAATCTCGCCTTTGTTCTTACACATGGGTAGCGCCCTAGCTCCATGATCCTGAGGAACTCAAGGGAGAACGTTCTTGAGCACAGTGGAACCAAAGGTTGCCCTATCCCTAGAAACCCTGTCCACTTTGTAATGAGAAATAAATGTATGTGGTTTAGCCCAAGTAGCAGCCGCACAAATGATGTCTAAAGGTAGACGAGCTGCATGAGCCAAAGATGTAGAAATTGATCTGGTAGAATGTCCTCTGGGTTTTGCTGATAATGTTTGATCAGAATTTTCATAAACATAAATGATACAATCAGTTAGCCACTTAGAAAGAGTTCGTTTCGTAACTGCAAGACCCTTTCTGCTGTCAGCAAAAGCTATAAATAGCTGATCAGATTTCCTGTGATCTTTTGTTCTATCCAAATAAAATCTGAGTTGTCTATGGACGTCTAGTTTGTGCAACATATACTCTAATTTATTAGAGTGGTCTTTAAAGAAGGTGGGTAATTCAATGGACTGATTAATATTACTAGTAGAACAAACTTTGGGAAGAAAGGATGGATTAGTGCGTAGGGATACTCTGTCCGAATGAAAAATTAAATAGGGATGTTTGACCGAAAGAGCCTGCAGCTCAGACACCAGTCTAGCCGATGTAATAGCCACTAGGAATAATGTTTTCCATGACAAAAATTTCAAAGTGCAACTTGAAGCTGGTTCAAAGGGTGATAGCATCAATTTAGAGAGCAGTAAATTTAAATTCCACGGTGATGTCGGGCTTCTGACTGGTGGTCTGATATGAAAAGAACCTTTAAAAAGGCTTTACAGAGTCTGTGAGCCATAATAGGTGCACCACTTTCTTCTATATGATAGCTAGAAATGGCAGCCAACTGTACTCTCAAGGTAGCCGGAGAAGCTCCTTCCTGAAATAATTCGTTAGAAATTCTAAGACCTTATTCAACGGAGCTGTAACAGGGTCCAACTGATGTGACTCCGCCCAGAAGACAAAACGCTTCCATTTACTAGTATAAGTCTTTATGGTAGAAACTTTATGAGAAGCTACCAAAATATCCTGAACCGGGTAAGGGAATTGACCTGGCTAAAAGGGAAGCGGAGCAGCCAAGCTGCCAGATGGAGAGATTCCAGGGATGGGTGAGGAACTCCTGACGAGTGAGTCAGTAGATCTGGCTCTGGGTCCAGCATCCAAGGTCCCCGAATGCGGTGATGCAAGAGAAAGGGGAACCAAATTTGACGAGGCCAGAACGGAGCAATGAGAATTATAGTCCTCTGAAGGTTGTTTGCTTTCTGCAGAAACTTTGCAATCAGGGGAAATGGAGGAAAGGCATATAGGAGACCCAGGGGCCAATCGTGCACCAGCGCGTCCCTTGGGACTTCCCTGGAGGGGTAATAGGGCAAAGTAGCTCCTGCATTTGGCGCTCATTGGAGACGCAAACAGATCGCAGGTAGGCTGGCCCCATTTGCGAAAAATCTGTTCCGCGAACTGACTGTTTGAGGGACCACTCGTGAGGCAATAATATTGCCCTGCTCAGCCTGTCGGCTATGACGCTGGATGACCCCGGATGTGCTTGCATCAGAAAGCGACCGGTGAACTCTGCCCATTGCCAAATTCTCATGGCCTCTCTGCATAGTTGGTAGGACCTGGTTCCCCCTTGCTTGTTTATGTACCAGACTACGGACATGTTGTCTGTCTGAACTGCAATGGTCCCTGGAGGAAGAAGGGGAGCAAAGTGTTGCAACGCCAAAACACTGCCCTCAACTCCAGAACATTGATGTGCAGATTGTACTCTAGATTGGTCCATTCGCCTTGGACTGTCTGTCCCTGAAAGATGCCCCCACCCTATCAGGAAGCGTCCGTGGTTATCGTCGCTGACGGTGTGGGTAGCACAAATGGTCTTCCGCCGGATAGGTTGCAAGTCTGTAACCACCACATTAGGTGTGATTTGCATGTCTTCGTATCAAAATTTCGTGAGTCAGTGGAAGTTGTTGGAATGACCATTGTGCAAATAGAAGCCATTGTAGCACTCTCATGTGCAGTCTTCCCAGTGGTATTGCTATGAGAGAAGCTGCCATGAGACCCAAAACTTTCAGAACAATTTTGCTGGGGATTTTCTGGACGACAGCAGAAGGGAAATGTTGAACTGAAGTGCTAGTATTCTTTCTGTCGGAAGTTTTAGAATTAACTGACGCCAGATCCAATTCCGCTCCTATAAATAAGATATGCTGTGATGGCTGTAGCAAAGATTTTTCAAATTTACTGAAATGCCAAGGTGTGTACAAAGTTGTAGGAGTAATCCCTGGCTTGTATCAGTTGACGCCTGGTGGTGGCAGACAGGAGCCAGTCGTCCAGATACGGAAACACCTGAATCCTAGGCCTCAGATGAGACGCTACCACTGCCATGCATTTGGTGAAGACCCTGGGGCTGTGGTCAGGCCAAAGGGCAGGGCTCAAACTGATAGTGACTGGCTCCCAGCCGAAGCAAGTGATCTCTGGACGCCCTGGCCATTTTGATGTGGTAGTATGCGCCCTTCAGATCTATTGAGCACATCCAGTCGCCCTTCTGTAAGAATGGAAGGATCGATTGAAGCGTGACCATTCGAACTTTTCCTTCTTGACAAAGGTGTTGAGATGACTTAGGTCCAGAATTGGCCTCCAGTCCCCTGTTTTCTTTGGAACTAAAAAGAACCTTGAGTAAGTTCCGAATCCTATTTGGTCCGCTGGGACTGGTTGGATGACTCTTTTCTTAGCAGCTTTGAAATTTCTGTAGCTGCTGGGTCTCGCAGATGGGGTGGTACATCTGGGAGTTTTTCTTTGGAATGGGGTGGATAGAAATGGGATTTTGTAACCTCTGGTAACAACGCTTTTACCCAATTGTCTGAAGAAAGGTTTTGCCAGGCCTGAGGGTATAAAGCTGTTTACCCCGACTGCCTCCAGAGCAGGACAGTCGGGCCTCCTCTCAGGAGTGCTGAAAAGGTTTGCCAGGGAGGTTATCCCTGTCACCTTGGTTTTATGGACCCTCTGCCGCCAGGGTGGCGTCTTCCACCTCTGCCCCCTCTGCCTCTAGAGGGGCATCACCCTGTGTGTCTGGAAAGATCTTTGGGGTTTTCAAACCACATTTTCCCACCACGCTGCCCTTTGGGGTACGGTCTGGAAGGGTGGAAAAACGGACTCCGACAGCAGACAGAGTCTTTCCCTCCTGTTCACACCGGTAAGGGTCTCCTTTACTTTAGGGCCAAAAAGTGTGGCTCCATCAAATGGGGCGTTAGTAAAGGAAGACTTGAAGGCTTCCGCAAACGAACATAAGCGCATCCAGGATTGCCTACGAAGAGCAATCGCTGAAGCCGCTGTTCTACTCGATCCTTCGCTGCATAGGATATCAGCCTCATGGACGAAGTTCACAATAGACGCAAGGGTGTTGAGCTGCGCTGTAACTTTTTCTGAGACAGCAGCATCTGTTGCACCCTGGAGGGTATCTCCCAACTCTTTGACTAGATCCCTCTGTAAACGAGTAAAATGGGTCAAATAGTTCAGGGAACGATAGAGAAAGCCGCTGAACTGAAAATGCGCTTCCCATATCTGTCCATGGTCCTAGAATCTTTGTTAGGCGGATGGACAGATGAGGAAGACTCCGACATCTCCTTTTTCGTGGCCGCTGCCACCACCATGGCGCCTACTGGAACTCCTTTGGTAAGGTAAGCTTTGTCCTGTGGTGCCGTGATGTACTTATTTGGCTTCCTAGGGACAGGTTCCACTGTGTCAGGAGTCTCCCACGCCCTTCGAGCAATTAATTCCATTAACTCATCAAAGGGCGGAGTGACCCAGGAGGAGGAAGGACGGGCACCAAATGCCTTCAGCAACACTGACTCATCCTCAGAAGGGGGGAGGGCTTGCCAGTCACCTCTCTGTTTAAGGATCTCCAAGATGTCAGAAAAAGAGACATCCTCTGAAGGTGACTTAGGGGACCCTTCTGACTCATCTAAGTCAGTATCAGATGTCAAGGATTCTTGTGGAGAATCCAAGTGTCTCCTCTTACACAGTCTTTTCCTAGGAACTTCTTCGTGGGGAGCATCCAAGAAGCCTCCGAGGAAGAGGGGCACCCTCTAGGGGTGGCTGAGACACTGGTGCCCGACGCTTGGACGTGGCCGGGTGCAGAGGAGGATAACGGTCCTTTGCGGGAGGAGAAGCTGTACCTGCTGATGTGGTTGTCTGGGTAGACAACACCTTCCTCATGAGGTCGAAGGCCCCGGTCCCGAAGTCGAGGTATCTCCGGTTCAAGAAATGGGAAGAATCCCAAACAGGAACCGAAGGCACCGACTCGAGGACGGAACCGAATCGATCCGCGTCGAGGCTCCGAGGGAGAGTCAGAATCAAACATCGGTCCGACTCTCGGTCCCGAACCAAGGACAGACCTTCGGCCCGAGACTCGTACCGGATCGGATGGAGTCGAGGTAAACGGTGCCGACCGAGAAAAAGACGGTTCTGGCACCGAGGGCTCCACAATCATCAGGTCAGCTTCTTCCGCCCAAGACAGAACAGGTCTCGGAGGAGGAACAGATGGAGATAGTGGCAGGCCTTCGAGTCTCGACATCAACTGAGAGGAGACCGAATAAGCTTGGACAGGGCCGTATGCTCCATAAGTTTCTGCACCACACGGTCCACGCCGGTGTCGGAAAGGGCTCTAGAGGAACGAGTCGGGGATCGAAGACGGAGCCGACCTCAACAGAGTCGGTGGAGGGAGCTCCACCGTTCCAAGACTCGAGGCTCGAAACTGCCAACAGTTGAACACTCGCCCCAAGTCTGTGGAACCGGTGATCTAACTAGACTCAAGAGCTCGGAGCCGATGACTTTGGCTCCGACGCCGACCTTCAAGACTTGGATGCCTGGTCTGAAGCATCCAAAGCCTCCTGGAAAGAGGGTTTCAGCAATCCTCTATCCATCAGTTTCCTGCGCCTATCTGTCATGACCCTCCCACTAAAAGAGTGACAAATAGAGCAGTCCTCTTGTAAGTGGAGAGGGCCAAGACAGTAGACACAGGAACTGTGGTTGTCTGTGACCGACATTTTTTGGCCACACTGACAACGTTTAAAACCAGATTTCATCTTTTCAGACATATTAACAATGAACACAGTCCAGTCCAGTAAAAAGTCCAATCCAGTAAATGTCAAATCCGGTGTAAGAGTCTTTGATAAAGCTAAAAACAAGACTACACAAGTTTTTAGTCAAATAAGTCAAATCCGAAGTCTAATCCAGTATAAAGTGCCAAAAGGCAAGACTACAAAAATTTTAGTCACAAGTCCAAGAAGGGGTAGGCCCCGAAAAACTCTACTCGAAAGTTAACAAGTTAACTTATTCTAAGTATAGAGAATTCCTGCACTCACACACCTACTCTCTAACTAAGCAACTAGAATTTAAAGAAACTTTCTGAAAAATAGTACAGAATAGATAAAATATCTTATCTGAACAGCCCCGAGCTAGTCTCCAGCGATGCGTACTGCAGCAGCGGCAAACTAGATCTGAGGTAAAGGCAGAGGGGGATTGTGGGTATTAGATGTCCTCGAGCTTCTTCTCGATGCAGAGCTTGCAGTCGGCCGGCACGGAGCCGAGGATCGGCTCCGAACCCATGTGTAAGAACAAAGGCGAGATTGAACACTCTCACATTCACTGTTCCAGTCATAGCTGATCTAAAGGAAGCCTCCAGTGCATCATAGCCGCATTTTAAGGAATGGTTACTGACCTGCTGAGAGTTATGTACCAAATCCTGAAGGGACTTGCGATCTAAAGGTTCAGGAGAAGACAGTTTTTTGTTTATCTGGTCTAACAAAAATTCCTGGTACTGAATCATGTGAAATTGGCAGTTCAAGGCCCTGGCCGAAAGAGTAGCAGAAGTATAAACCTTTTTACCCCATCTCTCTAATGCTCTAGATTCCCTTTCAGAGGGAAGAAGGTTTTTGGCAGAGGCAGCTGCCACACCTTTAGGGCCCTGTGAAATGGTTTCAGGGTCTGCAACAGGAGCCTTATACAAATGGTAATGTGTGTCCGGGACCCTGTAATATCTGTCTGGTTTGGCAGGGGCTGGAGGAAGAGAATCAGGGGCAGTACAGGCATTATTATATGCATCATCAACAACTGTTAGTACTGGCGGAATGGCTAAAGGCCTAGGCTGTGGTAAGTGTAAAAAGGTCCTAAGACTTTTCCTTGAATCTGAAAAATCCTGGCCCTGCCATTGGAAGTGTTCCCTCATAGCATGCAAAGTTTCCCCAAAGGAAAATTCTTCAGGAGGAGAAGCAGAAGGAATGGAGTCTTCTGCATCAGAATCCTCATAAGGAGAATATGGGCCTTCGTGAGGGTCGGAAATGTCTGAGTCATCCGAGGAGTAATCTGTAGAGACAGGTTCCGGGGGTTCAGTCCTAGGCCTCTTGTCTGGAGGGGGCTGAGAGGCCCTGTCTGGGTGATGTTGGGATCCCCTGATCAAAGAAATGAGATCCTCAGCCAGGCTGAGCATTTGGGAACTAGAGGAAGGCCTATGTGAAGGAGTTTTAGCAGGTAAGGCCTTAGAAGATTTAGCTGCTTTAGCCCTGGCAAAAGCCTTGATAGACATAGAAGCAGGGGGTCTAGCAGCCCCACGTGCACGGGTAGATATGTCTAAAGGAATAGTGTCTGACAAATCCTGGGTGCCTGCTTCTGTAGCAGTAAATTCAGTAGCAGATTCAGCCATGCTTTGTGAGGCCTCGGCTATCGGTGGCATGCTTTCGGCCAAAGGAAGAACCGGGGGATCGGTTTCAGCCGAAACCGAGACACTCGCAGTTGGCCTAACTGTGGTTTCAGCCGAAACCGTGGGCCGCGAGTGTCGGTCCTTTTCCTTGCGCTTTTTAGCTAATTGAGTAGTCGGAGTCTCCGACGGCATTTTGTATGCAAAAGCGGGACCAAAAAACTCCTCTGCAAACTCCGACCGACGTCTAAGTGTCCATCGGTTGAAGGAAGCACAGGCTAGACAAGCTGATACGTCGTGGTCTGGGCCTAAGCAAGGAAGGCAGTATGAGTGGAAATCCTTATGAGGTATTTGTTTCCCACAAGTTAAACAATTATTTACTTTGTCTGACATCAGCTGAGGCAAGAAAGAGTCCCCAATGGGGTACTTAGCTTTTTAGAAGTCTTCGGTAGTAGAAATCTCTGAACCTGACCAACCGGCACTTGCGAACAGCTTCTGCTTCGGGCACCGCGCGGCAAGAAAGACTGAGGAAAATGGCGTCGGCTGATGCCTTTATACCCAATAAACAGCAGCTATGACGTCGGGTGAAGTGCGACATCAGCCGAGGCCAGACCCAGACTTTGGAATCCGGCCGACCGAAGGGCTGCCTGAGGCAGGACAACCCATATGTTAGGACTGCAGATGCATCCTTGAAGGACATCGAGCAAACACTGCATGCAAGCTTAACATTTGTAAAGCTTAGAAAAACAAAGGCCCTAAAAGTGAACCCGCAGAGAAAACTGCAACAAGACTAGCAAAACACTGCACACAATATATATCTACAATAAGGCTAGAACACAAGGTCCTAAATAAACGTGGGCCTAAGAAATATCAATATTAATAAGAAGCTAGCACACAGGATACCAAATGGAGAACAATAAGGGCCAACGGCCAACCAGTTCTCAACAAACTAATTTAATGAGCAAAAACACTTCTAAACTATTCTAAACACTTCTAACACTAATAAGCACTCTCTAGTAACAAGATAACTAGCTACAGAAAAGTACAGTTTTGTACCTACCATAAATGTAGATGTCCGAGAGGTATGCATCTGCAGTCCTAACAAATGGGTTGTCCTGGCCTCAGGCAGTCCTTCGGTCGGCCGGATTCCAAAGTCTGGGTCTGGCCTCGGCTGGTGTCGCACTTCACCCGACGTCATAGCTGCAGTTCTTCGGGTATAAAGGCATCAGCCGACGTCATTTTCCTCAGTGTTTCTTGCCCCAGATGCCAGATGCCCTCTAGGAAGGCTAAATTTGGATAAATGCAAATGTTTCCAAACAACAGAGAGCAAATAGAAATAAACATGTATATACATATATACAAACAAATACACCATAATGGATTCCCCCAGCTAGCTACAAGATGGGCAAATACCCTAGGAGTACCACAGTGGGGAAGGAGGGTGGGTAATCCTGACTGCAGATGCATACCTCTCGGACATCTACATTTATGGTAGGTACAAAACTGTACTATGTCCTTCAAGGATGCATCTGCAGTCCTAACAAATGGGTAGAATACCATAGCCAAACTGGGGAGGAGGCCCTAACAAGATTATGGTGTAGTTAAGATCCCTTGCAAAACAGCAGTGGCAAAACCTGCTCGGGATCTGGAGTATAAGGGTAGATTATAATGCTTGGCAAATGTATGCACGGAGCTCCAAGTAGCAGCCTCTAAAATGTCTTTTGTAGCCACTCCTCGTAAAAAGCTGTAGTAGTGGCTGTAGCCCTTGTGGAGTGAGGTCTGATATTCTCTGGAGTTGCCTTTCCATGATAAGAATAACAAAATCTAATGCAATTTCCTATCCATTTTGAGATTGTCTGTTTTGAAATTGCTTTTCCTTCCATGCCTGTGGCATATGCTGCCAGAAGCTGGTCAGTTTTTCTATTGTTCTTGGTTCTGTCCAGGTAGTAGCGCAATTGCCTATGCACATCCAAGGTATGCAGCAGTCTTTCTCCCCTGTTCTGTGGGTTGGGGAAGAATGTAGGTAGGTGGATTGCTTGGTTTAAAGATACCCTGGAGACCACCTTTGGCATAAAGGTAGGATTAGTTCTCATGGACACTCTTATCCTGATGGAAGATAAGGAAGGGTTGCACTGCCATTAATGCCTGTAATTCAGAAACCCTTCTTGCTGAAGTGATTGCAAGCAGGAAAGCAGTTTTCCATGATAAGTACTGTAATTCTGCTGTTGCTGCTGGTTCGAAAGGAGGAAGTGTCAACTTTTCTAGCACAAAGTTCAAGTCCCATGTAGGCAATGGTGGCTTCCTTGGTGGCTTTACATTTTTGATTCCTCTCAGAAACTGCCTGAGTAGAGGATATTCTGCTGAAATAGCTGACGCATGAATCTTAATGGAAGAGTAAGACAGGCCATTGTGGAAAAGCTCTGCTAAGTATTCCAGGATGTTAGCTATGTTTACCAGTGCTACATTTTGCCCTTTTGCTGCACTCCAAAAGAGATATCTTTTCCATTTCGCTGAGTAAGTTTTCCTTGTTGAGGGTCTGCGAGCTTCCAAGATAATGTCTTTAACCCTTTGAGATAAATCTGGGTTATTTTGTCTTATGCAATGTTCCAAGCAGCTAGCTGCAGTGTTTTCAGGTTTGGATGCAGGATTTTGAAGTTGTTCTGTGTTAGCAGTAAAGGAACCTGGGGTAGAGGCCATGCAAGTTCCCGAGACATACTCCTCAGTAGTGGGTACCAGTGCTGCCTCGGCCGGTCTGGAGCTATCAGGATGATCCTTGGGTGGTCTTCTTTGATCTTCAATAGCACCTTGTGCATCAAAGGAAGAGGTGGGAATGCATATGCTGTCAGATTTTCCCAAGTGAAGGATAGGGAGTCCACCTTCCAAGCAAGTGGGTGGTATGTCCTTGTGCAGAATTTTTTCAATTGGTGATTGTGTGGAGATGTGAATAGGTCTATTTCTGGTAGTCCCCATTTCCTTGTGATGGATTTGAAGATGTCTGGATGTAGCATCCATTCGTGGGCATCCGTGGTAGTCCTGCTTAAGATGTCTGCTAGTATGTTCTCTTTCCCTGGCACAAATATTGCCTTGAGCTGTATGTTGAGGCTTAGGGCCACATTCCAGAGATCCATTGCCATCCGGCATAGAGGATATGAATGTGTGCCTCCCTGTTTGTTGATATACCACATAACTGTGGTGTTGTCCGTCCTTATCAGCAATTGTCGCTGTTGGAGAAACGGTCTGAATGCCTGCATTGCCAGTTTTACTGCCAGCATCTCTTTTTGGTTTATGTGCAGGTTTAGCTGGTCTTGAGTCCATAAGCCTTGTATGCACTTGTCCAGCATGTGTGCCCCCCAACCAAGGTCAGAGGCGTCCGTGGTGATAGTCTGGCTTGGTTGAGGGCTGTGGAAGGGCAGTCCTTTGTTCAATTGACAGGCCTGAGCCCACCATCGGAATTCTTGCTTCAGGCATGGAATTATTGGAATTTGGGTTTCTAGGCTGTGCTTGTGCTGAGACCATAAATTCCTGAGGTACCATTGCAACTTCCTCATATGCAGTCTGGCATGTGGGATCAAAATTATGCAGGATGCCATGTAACCCAGGGCTTGCAGGACTTTCCTTGCTGTAAGCTGGTTCTGTGTTGTTAATGCCATGAAGTAGAGTGGAAGGTGCTTTTGTTTTTCTGCTGTGAGGGATGCCATTTGATTTGATGTGTCCAGTTCTGCACCCAAGAAAGTTATCCTTTGGGATGGCAACAGCCTTGACTTTTTTATATTGACTGTGTATCCCAAGGCTTGGAGTAGATGAATGACCCTTTTCAAGTCTTTTGTTAATTTGTTTTTGTTGTCCGCTTGTAGCAGGCAGTCGTCCAGGTAAGGGTAAATTTGAATTCCATGAAGCCTGCAATGAGCAATTACTGATGCCAGGCATTTTGTGAATACTCTGGGCGCAGTAGATAAGCCAAAAGGCAATGCTGAGAATTGATAATGCTCTGATCCTGCAAGAAATCTGAGGTATCTTCTGCAATTTGGTCGTATGGGGACGTGCAGGTATGCCTCCTTGAGATCTAGAGTTACCAGCCAAGACTCCTTGCCCAGCATGGGAAGAAGCTGCTGTAGAGTCAGCATTTTGAATTTTGGGACAATGAGGTATGTGTTCAGTGCGGACAGGTCTAGAATAGGTCTCCATTGATTTTCCTTCCTTGGCACCAGGAAAAGTCTGGAGTAAAATCCTTGCCCTTGTTCCATAGATGGTACCTTTTCTATAGCTCTCATCCTTTTTAAGTTGTCTATTTGTTCTAGAGCGTTTGCCATTTGATTTGGAGGTAGGTTTGGCATTCCTCTCTTCCTTGGTAGAGTATGGAAGTGAAACCTGTAACCTTTGTCTATTGTCTGTAAAATCCATTTGTCTCCTGTAATGCAATGCCAGTTTACTGAAAATAAGGCTAGCTTTCCGCCTAAGGGTGCTTCTAGTTGTTCCCTGGTAGGCGGCTTCAGAGCCAAGTCACTGTGATTGTCCTGTGGAAGTGGTAGTGGCTGGGTCTGCAGCAGTACTTCGCTGGTTGTTAGGCTGCCACTGACGTCCTCTGTAGGCACCTCTGGATTGACCTCTGCCTCTTGTGCGCCTATTCCTGCCTCTCTGTGCTCTGTTGGAGTCTGGAAAGGACCAATTCTTGGAAGGCCAGTTCCTACTAAACCTTGGAGGCTGGACCTGTAAGAAATCCTTGACTGTCTGGACAGATTTTGCTTTCTTCCACCTTCTTAAGCACTTGCTGTGCAGGAGAGTCAAACAAATTGTGTTTATCCATGGGAGCATCTAGGAGCTTTGATGTTACATGGTCTGGTAAGGACTGCTCTTTTAACCATGCATGCCTTCTGATCACTGTACCAGTCATAGCTGATCTAAAGGAGGCCTCCAGTGCATCATAGCCGCATTTTAAGGAATGATTACTGACCTGCTGTATGTTATGTACCATTTCCTGAAGAGACTTTCGGTCTAAAGGTTCAGGTGAGGACAGCTTTTTAGATAACTGATCTAACATAAACTCCTGATACTGAATCATGTGGAATTGACAGTTTAAGGCCCTAGCCGAAAGAGGTGCTGAAGTATAAACTTTTTTACCCCATCTCTCCAAGGCCCAAGATTCCCTTTCAGAGGGGAGTGGGTTTTTGGCAGAGGTAGCTGCTACCGCTTTGGGGCCCTGTGAAACAGTTTCAGGATCTGCAAAAGGAGCCTTATACAAGTGATTATGTGTGTCCGGAACCCTGTAGTATCTGTCGGGCTTAGCAGGGGCCGGAGGGAGTGAATCAGGAGCAGTACAAGCATCATTAAATGCATCATCCACAACTGTAAGTACTGGAGGAATGGCTAAAGGCCTATGCTGTGGCAAATGCAAAAAAGTTCTAAGCCTTTTCCTAGAGTCTGAGAAATCCTGACCCTGCCATTGAAATTGTTCCCTCATAGCATGCAGGGTTTCCCCAAAGGAAAATTCCTCAGGAGGAGAGGCAGAAGGAATGGAGTCTTCTGCATCAGAGTCCTCATATGGAGAATAAGGGCCCTCAGGAGGGTTTGTATTTTCTGATTCGTCTGAGGAGTAATCAGTGGAAACTGGCTCAGGGGGTTCTGCTCTAGGCCTCTTCTCTGGAGGGGGTTGAGAGGCCCTATCAGGGTGAGACTGGGATCCCCTGATCAAAGAAATGAGATCCTCTGCTAGACTAAGCATTTGTGTACTAGAGCTAGGCCTGTGAGAGGGGGCTTTAGTAGGCACGGCCTTGGAAGATTTAGCTGCTTTAGCCCTGGCAAAGGCCTTAATTGACATGGATGCAGGGGGCCTAGCAGCTCCACGTGCAGGAGTAGATACATCTAGGGGAATAGTATCTGATAAATCCTGAGAAACTGTAAGAGCAGGAGGGATTTCAGTAGCAGATTCAGCCATGCTGGAAGAGGCATCAGTAGTAGGAGGCATGCTTTCGGCCGAAGGAAGAACCGCAGACTCAGTTTCAGCCGAAACCGAGACACTCGCGGTTGGCTTAACCGCGGTTTCGGCCGAAACCACGGACCGCGAGTGTCGGTCCTTTTCCTTGCGCTTTTTAGCTAAATGCGAAGTCGTAGTCTCCGACGGCATGATATAAGCAAAAGCGGAGCCGAAAAACTCCTCGGCAAACTCCGACCGACGTCTAAGCGTCCATCGGTTGAAGGAAGCACAGGCTAAACAAGCTGCTACGTCGTGGTCTGGGCCTAAACAAGGTAGGCAGTAAGAGTGGAAGTCTTTATGAGGTATTTGTTTCCCACAAGTTAAACAGTTATTCACTTTTTCTGACATCGGCTGAGGCAAGAAAGAGTCCCCAATGGGGTACTTAGCTTTTTAGAAGTCTTCGGTAGTAGTAATCTCTGGATCTGACCGACCGGCACTTGTGAACAGCTTCTGCTTCGGGCGCCACGCGGCAAGAAAGACTGGGGAAAATGGCATCGGCTGATGCCTTTATACCCGAAGAAATGCAGCTATGACGTCGGGTGAAGTGCGACACCAGCCGAGGCCAGACCCAGACTTTGGAATCCGGCCGACCGAAGGGCTGCCTGAGGCCAGGACAACCCATTTGTTAGGACTGCAGATGCATCCTTGAAGGACATCAGTAAAGTGATAATAAGACAAAAAAGTTTAAACTTAGCCACAGTCAAGCAAGAAGCACTTCTAAACTTGTAGATGCAGCAAACGAGATCTAGGGATAGTACTAGTGCACTATGGGATACGTACCTAGCCACAAGCCAACTAAGAGACTTTGAGCTTTGTAATAGGCCGAGTCAGGGCCGAAGATCGGCTCTGAACTCATATGTAAGAATGAAGGCGAGACAGGACTGCAGAACATCAAAGGTTATACCCAAAAAGTATGTAACCCACACATGAACTGTTCAGCAATACCTATATTTCTGGGGACACAATAAGATGGAAGTATTGAAACTTTGAAATTGTAATAAAAGAAATTAGAATTTTATTATTAACATTTTTCCACGAGGCAAGCCACCCTCCACCCCCTGCTAAATATATGAACTCTCAGACCGCACTACAGTCAAAAAAATGGCATGTCCCATTCCGCTCTGTATGGCAATCTCCATTCAAAATGTTTAAAGTTTCAAAACTTTGGCTTTTGGTCTAGACTATCTGCAGTTCAAGTTATATATATATATATATACCGATACATCGGTGTGTGTGTGTGTGTGTGTGTGTGTCTGTGTATATATATATATATATATATATATATATACATATATATCTATATATACATATATATCTATATATACATATATATATATATATATATATATATTCACACACACAATTATGCATATATATATATATATATATATATATATATATATATATATATATATATACACACACACACACACACACACACACACACTCTCTCTCAAATACATACAGTTTAAGAGTGCAAGGTGTGTTTTTTCAATATATACATTAAAATTATTGTGTGTGAGGAAGTGTTCCCCAAAGGGAACTTTTCTGCCACAAAGGAGCTGAAAGACTGGTTGCTGTTCTTTTAAAGCCTCGGAGATACTTTTTCACGAGGTGGCAAGAAAATACTGAAGATTTTCCACTCTGAATGCTGTATTTCTCTTCTCAAGGTTCTCCATTCAGTAGCCAGACTGGAACGAAGGGCGAGAATCAAAGGTTTGTTAAGCTGACAAGCTGTGCCCTGGACAAGACAGACCCAATTTAGCATAAGTTTCTACTGCAGCAGTGGGAATGATAAACATTTATCTTTTCATTTAAGCAACATTACAAATGAATGCAAACTGCACACTGATATCAAGACTGAAAGCATACCTGTTAAAGAACCTTCCCCACTTTCATCTCTAGGGCGTTTGTGCTTGTGGCTATGAACTGTTGAAATGAAAATTTCAAAATAAAATGTATTTTCCTGAATAATGCCTTTTCTTTTAAACATCATCATTACCTAACTTCCTTTATTTGTGAATTGCACAATCAAATCAGTTTTCCAATATCACTGCACAAATTAACTTTACTTTCTATTTGCTTTAAAACTATTCTCAATATTATCTTTTGCATACAACTTCACTGCAAAGTACTAACTTAAAACAGGACATGATGAAGAAAGTACCATACCAGATAGCCATCACCAATGTGTGATATATGGTTAAGGTAAGTTGTTCATCTCGCCTTCATTCTTACAGATGGGTTCAGAGCCAATACTCAGCTCCGAGTCGGCCTACTACAAAGCTCGAGGTCTTCAGACAGCTCGAGGCCAAGTCCCTATCCCCATGATGCACCTTGATTTACCTCAGATCTTGTTTGCTGCGTATAATAATACCATCTGGCATTCTATCACTCTTTAGGGGAAAACCCATAGAAAGACTGAGCAACCAGAATAGAACTAGTATCTCAGTCCTCGAAAAAACCTTGGAGGGGGTTGGAGGGTGGGAAGTAAGAATGGCAAGATGAACAACTCACATGGATCGTTACTGTGAGTACATTTATTTATTTATTTATTTAACATTTGTTGCCCGGGAATGTCCGACTAGGTTCCACAGAGCCTGTTTTCAGCGGAGGCCCGGGGAGAAATGCTCCAGATGCATGTCTTTGTCTTTATGTGAAATTGTTCTATCCCACCGTTCATTCTTACAGATGAGTAGCATCCCAAGCACCACCTTTCTCGGGTGGCTCATGGAAGTATGTTTTTTAGGACAGTAGACCAAAAAAGGCCCTGTCTCTGGTGGCCTTGTCAACATTGTAATGAGTGATGAAGGTATGAGGTCTTGACCAAGTAGCTGCTGCACAAATGTTGTCTATAGGAAGCCTAACAGAAAAAGCAGAAGATGTGGACATTGGTCTGGTAGAATGAGCTTTAATTTTGTGTTGTATCAGTATATTAGCAGCTGAATAAGTAAATGTGATACAATCAGATAACCATCTAGACAGTATTGTTTTTGCCACTAGCATACCTTTTCTGGAATCTGAAAAGGAAATAAGAAGTTGTTCTGATTTTCTGAACTCTTTTGTTCTATCCAGGTAAAAGCTGAGCTGTCTATGAACATCAAGCTTGTGCAGCATATACTCTAAGTTGTTGATGTGTTCGGGGAAGAACAATGGTAAATCTATAATCTGGTTAAGGTTAGCTTCAGTACAAACTTTGAGAAAAAATGAAGGACTTGTTCACAGGGACACACTGTCAGCATGAAAAATCAAATAATTATGGACAAGGCCTGTAGCTCTGACACTCTACAGGCAGAAGTGATGGCTACCAAAAAGATAGTCTTCCATGCCAAGTATTTCAAATCACATAAGGAAGCTGGTTGAAAAGGTGGAAGAATAATGTGTTAAAGCATAACATTTAGATTCCAGGGGGTATAAGTGGATCTCGCATATGGTCTGAGACAGGTCCCTTTGAGGAAGGCTTTGGATAGCTTGTGAGACATTATGTTTAATTCTTCAAAGCGAAAGTTAGAGATAGCGGCAAGTTGTCCCCGAATTGTTGCTGCTGCAGCTCCTTTATTGAAAATCATAGTCAAAAACTCTAATACAGAGGAAATAATGCCTTGGTAGGGATCAATGTCATTTTGAGAAGCCCATATAGAAAATCTAGAAGTTATGTACTCACCATAACGTTCGATGTATGTGGTCCATCTCGCCTCACATTCTTACTCACGCGTTCGGAGCAGAGTATCGGCTCCAACTCGGCCAACTTTATTTTTCTAGCACAAAGTCTCTAATTGGCTGGGATAAACTGGTATCCCATGTTGTGCTGCTCCATAGCCCCAGATCTAGTTTGCAGCAATCCACAGTCACACCCCATGCACAACCACAGTTCAGGAAGGTAGAACACTATCCAAGGTAGTAAAGAAAAAACAACCAACATTGAAGGCTACGCAAGACCAATTATCCCCTCCAAATCCTCCAGGAAGGGGGCAGGTGGGAGGGTACGTAAGAATGTGAGGCGAGATGGACCACATACATCGAACGTTATGGTGAGTTCATAACTTCTAGATGTTATGTGGTCCAATCTCGCCTACATTCTTACTCACAGGACAGCATCCTCAGCACCTTTATCCTGGGAGGATCAAAGGAAGATACTCCTGAGAAATTACAGTTTTATACCTACCATAGTGTTCACACTGCTGCAGTCATCACAGTTGGGTTATCTGCCGTCAGGCGGTCCCGCAGTCGGCCTGAGTTCCAAAGTCTTGGTCTGGCGTCGGTTGCAGTCGCTTCTTCCCTGACGTCAGTGCGACAGGGGTATAAAAAAGGCAGCCGACGCCATTTTCTTCAATTTTTCTTGCCCCAGATGTCAGCTGCCCCCAAATAGGAAGGCAATACATAATCCTATGCAAACATACATAAGTAAGAAAACAATAGTAAGAGCTGTAAGCAAATACACCATATAGAGATACATCACATTGATTGTATAAAAATAGAGGCATAAATAAAACCCTGGTATGAAAAGGGGATGGAGGGAGGGTAACCTGCACTGCAGCAGTGTGAACACTGCAACATCTACATTTATGGTAGGTACAAAACTGTACTATGTTCATCGTGTTACACTGCTGCAGTCATCACACTTGGGTTGAATCCCAAAGCTATGGCTGGGTGGCTGGTACTAAACCGAGTTAGGAGAAGCTAGTATGCCCTGCAGAACTGCAGTGGCAAAGCCAGCTCTGGTTTTTGAGTATAAAGGTAAGTGGTAGTGCTTGGTAAAGGGGTGCACTGAACTCCAAGTTGCAGCCTCCAAAATATCCTTGGTTGGTACCCCTCTGAGAAATGCTGCTGAGGTTACTGTAGCCCTGGTGGAATGGGGCCTAATGTTACCAGGTACAGGTTTCCTATGGTGTGTGTAGCAGAAGCGGATACAATGTCCTATCCATTTTGAAATGGTCTGTTTTGAAATAGCCTTTCCTTGTGAACCTGCAGCATAGGATACAAAGAGTTGGTCAGATTTACTGAAAGTCTTTGTCTTATCCAAATAGAAACGTAATTGCCTATGAATGTCCAAAGAGTGAAGGAGCCTTTCTCCTTTATTTTGTGGGTTTGGATAAAAAGTGGGTAAATGAATTGTCTGATTCAGAGCCACACTGAATACTACCTTTGGCATAAGGGAAGGGTTAGTTCGTAAGGAAACTCTGTCTTGAAGAAAAATGATGAAGGGCTCCACTGCCATTAGGACCTGTAGCTCTGAGACCCTTCGTGCTGAGGTAATTGCCAGCAGCAAGGCAGTTTTCCAGGACAAGAATTGTAAATCGGCTGAAAAAGCTGGTTCGAAAGGAGGCAGTGTTAGTTTTTCCAAAACGAAGTTGAGGTCAAAAGTTGGAGTTGGAGGTCTTTGGGGCGGTCTTATATTCTTAGCCCCTCTGAGGTACTGTCTTAGTAATGGATGCGAGAATATAGGAGGATCCGTGTTGTAATGAGCTGAAATGGCTGAAGCATGGATCTTAATGGAAGAAAAAGAAAGGCCTTTGTGCAGCATCTCAGTTAAATATTGCAGTATCTGAGGAATATTTGGGATTAGAGGGTTTTGGCCTTTAGCCTGGTTCCAGGCGCAGAATCTTTTCCATTTATCTGAGTAGGTTTTCCTGGTGCTGGGCCTCCTGGCCTCCAAAATGACATCCATGACATCCTTAGAGAGAAGTGTTGATTGATTATTTAGGTTATTTGCCATGCAGCCAGATTTAAAGTCTTGAGCTGACTGTGAAGGATCTGATTGTTTCGCTGAGTCAGCAGGTGTGGAAAATGAGGTAAAATCCATGGAGGGCCTTGCGCCATGTTCCTTAATATTGGGTACCAGTGTTGGCGTGGCCAGTCTGGAGCAATGAGGATCATTTGTGGCCTCTCTGATCTGGCTTTCAGTAACACCTTTGCCAGTAGAGGTAGTGGAGGGAAGGCATAGACTGTTAATGTTTTCCAACTGAATGATAGGGCGTCCACTTTCCAAGCTAGTGAGTGGTATGTCCTTGTGCAAAGTTTTCGTAGTTGATAGTTTTGGGGGGAGGCAAATAGATCTATGTCTGGGCTTCCCCATTTTTGAGTTATCATTGTGAATACTTGTGGATCTAGTTTCCACACGAGAGGATCCATGATATTTCTGCTTAGCTCGTCTGCCAATGTGTTTTGCTTTCCTGGCAGGAATTGTGCTTGTAGTTGAACTTGGTAAGTCAGTGCTGTGTTCCACAAGGTCATTGCTTGTCTGCATAAGGGGTAGGAATGTGTTCTTCCTTGTTTGTTTATGTACCACATTACCGTGGTGTTGTCCGTCTTTATTAAAAGTTGTCCTGGATGTAAGAGGTGCTTGAAAGCTGTCAGGGCATTTTGCATAGCTAACATCTCCTTTTGATTGATGTGAAGATGCATTTGATCTGCAGACCATTTGCCCTGTATTCACTGTCCTGCCATGTGTGCTCCGCAGGCGTAATCCGATGAGTCTGTTGTTATTGTCTGCTTTGCTGTAGGTAAGGCAAAAGGCTGACCCTTGTTGAGGTGACATGCTTGAGCCCACCATAGAAACTCCTTTTGAAGGCAGGGAATGAGTGGTATTATTGTTTCCAAGCTGTGGCTGTGCTGAGTCCATACGCTTTTCAGGTACCATTGTAATTTCCTCATATGCAGTTTGGCATATGGAATTAGTAGTATGCAGGATGCCATGAACCCCAAGGCCTGCAGGATTTTCCTTGCAGGGAGTTGGGTTAATGTTGCCATCATATTGAAATATTGATTCAGTTGTCTTTGCTTGTCTGGCGAGAGATAAGCCATCTGGGCCGTTGTATTTAAGCTGGCACACAGGAATATTATCTCTTGTGAGGGCACTAGTTTTGATTTCTTTTCGTTTACTGTGTACCCCAGGCAACTTAGAAGTTTTCTTACAAATGCCAGATGCTTTAAAAGAATGCCCTTGCTTTCTTCTTGAATAAGGCAGTCGTCCAGATATGGATATATTTGAATTCCTCTTTGTCTGCAGTATGCAATTACTGATGCCAGGCATTTTGTGAATACTCTGGGCGCAGTAGATAAGCCAAAGGGAAGTGCCGAAAATTGGCAATGCGCTGTACCTGCAATAAATCGGAGGTATCTAATGCAATTTTGTCTGATTGGGACATGCAGGTATGCCTCCTTGAGGTACAACGTTACTAGCCAAGCCTTCTTGCCCAGCATGGGAAGAAGCTGCTGAAGTGTGAGCATCTTGAATTTGGGGACCTCCAGATATGTGTTCAGAATTGAGAGGTCTAGAATGGGTCTCCAGGCTTTGTCCTTTCGTGGAACCAGAGATAGTCTTGAGTAAAATCCTTGTCCTTGCTCCTGTGTAGGTACCTCTTGAATAGCTCTCATGTCCATGAGAGCTGCAATTTGTCTTTGGGCCTCTGCTCATTGATTTGGTGGCAGATTTGGCGTTCCTCTCATCCTTGGTAAAGTGTGAAAGTGGAATCTGTAACCTTGAGATACAATATTTAGAACCCATTTGTCTTTTGTGATGATGTGCCAATTTTTTGAAAAAAGTGCTAGTTTTCCTCCCAAAGGGGCTGCCAGGGCAGTTTTGCTTGGCAGACGGAGTGGAAAGTCATTGTGATTGTTTTCTGAAAGGTTGAGATCTATTTCTCCTCCTCTTTGAGTTGCAGCAGGCCATTGCCTAGGCTTGTAGGAGCCTTGTGGCTGACCTCTGCCCCTTGGGCATCTGTATTTGCCTCTCTGTGGTCTGTCTGAAGCAGGAAAGGACGAGTTCTTAGTTGGCCAATTTCTGCTCAAACGAGGGGGTTATACCTGTAAAAAATCTTTGACTGTCTGCATAGATTTAGCCTTTTCCTCCATTTTCTTTAAAACTTCCTCTGCTTTAACACCAAATAAAACATCCTTCTGTAAAGGCGCATCCAATAACCTAGCTTTAACATGTTCAGGTAAAGTTTGCTCTTTTAACCATGCATGTCTATGTATAACAGACCCAGTGACAGCTGCTCTACAAGAAGCTTCCAATGAATCAAATCCACATTGCAAAGTATGCTTTCCCACTTGTTCTGCTGCATGCAACAAATCCTGCATTTCCTTAAAGTCAGGTTGCTCTGAATGAATGAGCATTTTCTGTTTTAATTGAGGCATCAAATATTGCTGGTATTTCAACATGTGAAACTGACAATTTAAAGCCCTCATAGCTAAAGTGGCAGAAGTATACACTTTCTTCCCCCATCTGTCTAGTGCTCTTGAATCTCTTTCAGAAGAAACAGGATTTTTAGCAATAGAGGCCTTAACCCCTTTGGGACCCTGGGAGATGGTTTCTGGGTCTGCAACAGGGCTTTTATATAAAAATTTGTGTGAGTCAGGGACTCTGAAATATCTGTCTGGTTTAGCCGGTGCAGGAGGTAATGAGTTTGGGTTAAGGCTATTAAACATCATCCAAAATGTCTAAAACAGGAGGGATTGCAAGGGGTCTGTGCTGAGGCAGATGAAGGAACTCACGGAATCTTTTCTTTGAATCAGAGTAATCTTGGCCTTCCCAGTGGAAATGTTTCCTCATGGTGTGCAAAGTTTCCCCAAAAGAGTAGTCTTCTGGGGGGGATGCTGAGGGTATAGACTCTTCAGCATCAGAATCTTCGTAAGGTGGAAAGGAGTAATCCTGTTCCTCAGAGGAAGCTCATATGTTAGGACTGCAGATGCATCCTTGAAGGACATCTTGGTCCGAAGAAGGGTAGTTTTCCTCCTGTCTAGGCCTTTTGTCTGGAGGGGGATGGGAACCCCTGATAAGGGTAATTAAATCTTCAGCCATCTTAAGCATCTGTTTCTTAGGCATAGGGCCCTGTACAGGAGTCTGTTGAACAGGCTTCCTTACTTTTAAAGGAGTTTTTAACTTGGCATAGGACTTAATGGTAAGAGTAGTCGGTCTAAAGACACCTTCAATAACCGAAGGCCTGTCTACAACATCGGATTCCCCTTCAGGAATGGCGTCCGCTGAGCCTAAAGGTATAGGCTCCTGAGGCCCAGCAATCTCGGTCTGGGAGGTAGCCTGTAGTTCCAAATCTGTGGTCGTCAGGGGCTGCGAAGGCACCTCGCTGAAAACCGGAGAACCGGTGACTGGCCTAGCAGAGGCCTCGGTATCTGGTTTGGTTCTCGGCTGCCTGTCTTTATCTTTGCATTTTTGATGCATCCCGGTCATCAGTTGCTCCGATGGCATGCTGTAATTAAACTTTCTACCAAAATAATATCGGGCGAATTCTGCTCAACGTTTAATAGTACGTTTGTTAAACCTAGCACAAAACCGACAACTTGGGACGTCGTGGTCTGGGCATAGGCAAGGAATACAATAAGAATGAAAATCCTTGTGAGGTATTTGCTTCCCACAAGAAATGCAATTATTAACTTTGTCTGACATCGGTCTGAGGCAAGAAAAGTTTCCCCAACGGGGTACTTAGCTTAAGAGAAGACTTCGGTCTGAAATTCGATTGGAAAATCTCAGGAGTTGGCCGACCGGCACTTGCGAACTGCTTCTGCTTCTGGCACCGCACGGCAAGAAAGACGGAAGAAAATGGCCCCGGCTGCCTCTTTTATATCCCTGTCGCACTGACATCAGTGAAGAAGCGACTGCAACTGACGCCGGACCAAGACTTTGGAACTCAGGCCGACTGCGGGACCGCCTGATGGCAGATAGCCCAAGTGTGATGACTGCAGCAGTGTAACACGATGAACATTTGTGGAACTAAAAGAAGCCCAGCCCCTAGAAGCCACATCCAGCTTGTAATGAGTAATAAAGGTGTGAGAAGAAGCCCACGTGGCCGCAGCACAAATATCATCCAAAGATAGCCTGGAATGGTAAGCCACTGAAGCGGAAACAGCCCTGGTAGAGTGAGCCTTAACGGGGAATGGTAGATTTCTGCCTGCTGATGAATAGATATAGGAAATACAATCTGAAATCCATCTGGAAATTGTAATCTTAGAAGTAGGGAAACCTGTTCTATTTTCTGAAAAGGACAAAAGCAGTTGGTCAGACTTCCGGAGTTGTTTTGTCCTGTGTAAGTAGAACTGTAATTGCCTGAGCACGTCCAACTGATGAAATTAGAAGTTATGTACCTACCATAACGTTTCATGTTAGTTGTCCTCTTCTCGCCTTCTTTCTTGCTGGATGGGTTCGGAGCTGATCCTCGGCTCCGACTCGCCCACTCTAAAAGCTCGAGAGCTAGTTCCACCGGCTCGAGGCTCCCCTATATCCCACAATGCTAGGCGGTAACTCCTCAGATCTCGTTTAAAAGCTAAGCCCAGCAAGTAAATTCCATAAAAGGAACAAAAGAAAAACTCCTCTAAGTCTGTCCAGACTAGGGGGAAGGAGGGTGGGACGCAAGAAAGAAGGCGAGAAGAAGACAAGTAAAGTACAGTTTTGTACCTACCATAAATGTAGATGTCCGATAGGCATGCATCTGCAGTCCTTACAAATGGGTTGTCCTGTCGTCAGGCAGCCCTTCGGTCGGCCGGATTCCAAAGTCTGGGTCTGGCCTCGGCTGGTGTCGCACTTCACCCGACGTCATAGCTGCAGTTCTTCGGGTATAAAGGCATCAGCCGATGCCATTTTCCTCAGTGTTTCTTGCCCCAGATGCCAGGTGCCCTCTAGGAAGGCTAAATTTGGATAAATGCAAATGGTTCCAAATAGTAGAGAGCAAACAAAAAATAAGCATGTATGTACATATATACAAACAAATACACCATAATAGATTCCCCAGCTAGCTACAAGATGGGCAAATACCCTAGGAGTACCACAGAGGGAAGGAGGGTGGTAATCTGACTGCAGATGCATGCCTATCGGACATCTACATTTATGGTAGGTACAAAACTGTACTATGTCCTTCAAGGATGCATCTGCAGTCCTTACAAATGGGTAGAATACCATAGCCAAACTGGGGAGGAGGAGAAATAGATTATGGTGTAGTTAAGATCCCTTGCAAAACAGCAGTGGCAAAACCTGCTCGGGATCTGGAGTATAAAGGTAAATTATAATGCTTGGCAAATGTATGCACGTAGCTCCAAGTAGCAGCCTCTAAAATGTCTTTGGTAGCCACTCCTCGTAAAAAAGCTGTGGTAGTGGCTGTAGCCCTTGTAGAGTGAGGCCTGATGTTTTCTGGAGTTTTCTTTCCATGGTAGGAGTAACAAAATCTAATGCAATTTCCTATCCACTTAGAGATTGTCTGTTTTGAAATTGCTTTTCCTTCCATCCCTGTTGCATATGCTACCAGTAGCTGGTCAGTTTTTCTATTGCTCTTGGTCCTGTCCAGGTAGTAACTTAATTGTCTATGTACATCCAAGGTATGCAGCTGTCTTTCTCCCCTGTTTTGTGGGTTGGGGAAGAATGTAGGTAGGTGGATAGCTTGATTTAAAGATACCCTGGAGACCACCTTTGGCATAAAAGTAGGATTAGTTCTCATGGACACTCTATCTTGATGGAAGATCAGGAAGGGCTGTACTGCCATTAATGCCTGTAGCTCAGATACCCTTCTTGCTGAAGTGATTGCAAGCAGGAAAGCAGTTTTCCATGATAAGTACTGTAATTCTGCTGTTGCTGCTGGCTCGAAAGGAGGGAGTGTCAACTTTTCTAGCACAAAGTTCAAGTCCCATGCTGGCAATGGCGGCTTCCTGGGTGGCTTTACATTTTAATCCCTCTCAGAAACTGCCTGAGCAGAGGATGTGAGAATACTGGAGGATCCAAGTTGTATTCTGCTGAAATAGCTGATGCATGAATCTTAATGGAAGAATAGGACAGGCCGTTGTGGAAGAGCTCTGCCAAGTATTCCAGGATGTTAGCTATGTTTACCAGTGACACATTCTCTCCTTTTGCAGTACTCCAAATGAGATATCTTTTCCATTTTGCTGAATAATTTTTTCTTGTTGAGGGTCTGCGAGCCTCAAAGATAATGTCTTTAACCCTTTGAGATAAATCTGGGTTATTTGGTCTTATGCAATGTTCCAGACAGTCAGCTGCAGTGTTTTCAGGTTTGGATGCAGGGTTTTGAAGTTGTTCTGTGTTAACAGCAAGGGAACTAGGGGCAGAGGCCATATTTGTTCCCGAGACATACTCCTCAGTAATGGGTACCAATGTTGCCTTGGCCAGTCTGGAGCTATCAGGATGATCCTTGGACGGTCTTCTTTGATCTTCAGTAGCACCTTGTGCATCAAAGGAAGAGGTGGGAATGCATATGCTGTCAGGTTTGTCCAACTGAAAGATAGGGAGTCCACTTTCCAAGCAAGTGGGTGGTACGTCCTTGTGCAGAATTTTTTTTTTTTTTTTCAGTTGGTGATTGTGTGGGGATGCAAATAAGTCTATTTCTGGCAGTCCCCATTTCCCTGTAGTGGTTTTGAAGATGTCCGGATGCAGCATCCATTCGTGGGCATCCGTGGTAGTTCTGCTTAGGATGTCTGCTAGTATATTTTCTTTTCCTGGCACAAAAATTGCTTGTAGCTGAATGTTGAAGCTCAGTGCCACATTCCAGAGGTCCATTGCCATCCGGCATAGAGGGTATGAATGTGTGCCTCCCTGTTTGTTGATGTACCACATAACTGTGATGTTGTCTGTCCTTATCAGCAGTTGACTCTGTTGAAGAAATGGTCTGAATGCCTGAATTGCCAGTTTTACTGCCAGCATTTCCTTTTGATTTATGTGTAGGTGCAGCTGGTCTGGAGTCCATAAGCCTTGTGTAGGTGCAGCTGGTCTGGAGTCCATAAGCCTTGTATGCACTTGTCCAGCATGTGTGCCCCCCAAACGAGGTCTGAGGCGTCTGTTGTGATGGTCTGGCTTGGTTGAGTGCTGTTGAAGGGCAGTCCCTTGTTTGATTGACAGGCCTGGGCCCACCATTGGAATTCTTGTTTCAGGCATGGAATTATTGGAATTTGGGTTTCTAGGCTGTGCTTGTGCTGAGACCATAAATTCCTTAGGTACCACTGTAACTTTCTCATATGTAGTCTGGCATGTGGAATTAATATTATGCAGGATGCCATGTAACCGAGAGCTTGCAGGACTTTTCTTGCTGTTAGCTGGTTCTGCTTTGTTAATGCCATGAAGTAGAAAGGGAGTTGCTCCTGTTTTTCTACTGTCAGGAATGCCATTTGTTTTGTTGTGTCCAAATCTGCACCCAAGAAGGTTATCCTTTGGGATGGTATCAGCCTTGACTTTTATATTGACTGTGTATCCCAGGGCTTGTAGTAGATGAATGACCCTTTCCAAATCTTTTGTTAATTTGTTTTGTTGTCCGCTTGTAACAGGCAGTCGTCCAGGTAAGGGTAAATTTGAATTCCCTGAAGCCTGCAATGAGCAATTACTGATGCCAGGCATTTCGTGAATACTCTGGGCGCAGTAGATAAGCCAAAGGGCAATGCTGAGAATTGATAATGCTCTGATCCTGCAAGAAATCTGAGGTATCTTCTGCAATTTGGTCGTATGGGGACGTGCAGGTATGCCTCCTTGAGATCTAGAGTTACCAGCCAAGACTCCTTGCCCAGCATGGGAAGAAGCTGCTGTAGGGTCAGCATTTTGAATTTTGGAACAATGAGGTATGTGTTTAAAGCGGACAGGTCGAGAATAGGTCTCCATTGGTTTTCTTTTCTTGGTACCAGGAAGAGTCTGGAGAAAAATCCTTGCCTTTGTTCCATAGATGGTACCCTTTCTACAGCTCTCATCCTTAGTAAGTGAGTTATGTGTTCTAGAGCTTCTGTCTTCTGATTTGGAGGTAGGTTTGGCATTCCTCTCTTCCTTGGTAGAGTATGGAAGTGAAACCTGTAACCTTGGTCTATTGTCTGTAAAATCCATTTGTCTCCTGTGATGTAATGCCAGTTTACTGAAAATAAGGCTAGCCTCCCACCTAAGGGTGCCTCTAGTTGTTCCCTGGTAGGCGGTGCTAGAGCCAAGTCACTGTGATTGTCCTGTGGAAGTGGTGGTGGCTGGATCTGTGGCTGTACCTCGTTGGTTGTTAGCCTGCCACTGACGTCCCCTGTAGGCACCTCTGGATTGACCCCTGCCTCTTGAGCACCTATTCCTGCCTCTCGGAGCTCTGGCAGTGTCTGGAAAGGACCAATTCTTGGAAGGCCAGTTCCTGCTAAACCTTGGAGGCTGGACCTGCAAGAAATCCTTGACTGTCTGGACAGATTTTGCTTTCTCTTCCACCTTCTTCAGCACCTGCTGCGCAGGGGAGCCAAACAAATTGAGCTTATCCATGGGAGCATCTAGGAGCTTTGATTTAACATGGTCTGGTAAGGACTGCTCTTTTAACCATGCATGTCTTCTGATCACTGTGCCAGTCATGGCTGATCTAAAGGAAGCCTCCAGTGCATCATAGCCGCATTTTAAGGAATGATTACTGACCTGCTGAATGTTATGTACCATTTCCTGTACAGATTTTTTGTCTAATGGTTCATCCGAGGACAGTTTTTAGTTAATTGGTCTAACATAAATTCCTGATACTGAATCATGTGGAATTGACAATTCAAGGCCCTAGCTGAAAGAGTAGCAGAAGTGTAAACTTTTTACCCCATCTCTAAGGCCCTAGATTCCCTTTCAGAGGGAGGGTTTTGGTAGAAGAAGCTGCTACAGCCTTGGGTCCCTGGGAGATAGTTTCGATCTGCAAAAGGGCCTTATACAAATGATAATGTGTGTCCGAACCCTGTAGTACCTATCGGGCTTAGCAGGGGCCGGAGGAAGAGAATCAGGAGCAGTACAAGCATCATTAAAAGCATCATCCACAACAGTAAGTACTGGAGGAATGGCTAAAGGCCTATGCTGTGGCAAATGCAAAAAGGTTCTAAGCCTTTTCCTAGAGTCTGAAAAATCCTGGCCCTGCCATTGAAATTGTTCCCTCATAGCATGCAAGGTTTCCCCAAAAGAAAATTCCTCAGGCGGAGAGGCAGAAGGAATGGAGTCTTCTGCATCAGAGTCCTCATAAGGAGAAAAGGGGCCTTCTGGAGGGTTTGAATTATCTGATTCATCAGAGGAGCCATCTGAAGAAACTGGCTCAGGGGGCTCTACTCTAATCCTCTTCTCTGGAGGTGGGTGAGAGGCCCTGTCTGGATGTGGTTGGGATCCCCTGATCAAAGAAATGAGATCCTCTGCTAGACTAAGCATTTGTGAACTAGAGCTAGGCCTGTGAGATGGGGTCTTAGCAGGCACAGTTTGGGTAGTTTTAGCTGCTTTAGCCCTGGCAAAGGCCTTAATCGACATGGATGCAGGAGGCCTAGCAGCTCCACGTGCAGGGATAGAAATATCCAAAGGGATAGTATCAGATAAATCCTGCGAACCTGCAAGAGCAGGTGTGATTTCAGTAGCAGATTCAGCCTGGCTGGATGAAGCCTCGGTAAGTGGCAATCTTTCGGCCGAAGGAAGAACCGTGGACTCGGTTTCAGCCGAAACCGAGACACTCGTGGTTGGCTTAACCGCGGTTTCGGCCGAAACCGTGGACCGCGAGTGTCGGTCCTTTTCCTTGCGTTTTTTAGAAATTTGCATAGTCGGAGTATCCGACGGCATAATGTAAGCGAAATCAGAGCCGAAAAACTCTTCAGCAAATTCCGACCGACGTCTAAGTGTCCGTCGGTTGAAAGAAGCACAGGCTAGACAAGCTGCTACGTCGTGGTCTGGGCCTAAGCAAGGTAAGCAGTAAGAGTGGAAATCTTTATGAGGTATTTGTTTCCCACAAGTTAAACAGTTATACAGTTATTCACTTTTTCTGACATCAGCTGAGGCAAGAAAGAGTCCCCAACGGGGTACTTAGCTTTTTAGAAGTCTTCGGTACTTGTAGTAGTAATCTCTGGTTCTGACCGACCGGCACTTGCGAACAGCTTCTGCTTCGGGCGCCACGCGGCAAGAAAGACTGAGGAAAATGGCGTCGGCTGATGCCTTTATACCTGAAGAACTGCAGCTATGACGTCGGGTGAAGTGCGACACCAGCCGAGGCCAGACCCAGACTTTGGAATCCGGCCGACCGAAGGACTGCCTGACGACAGGACAACCCATTTGTAAGGACTGCAGATGCATCCTTGAAGGACATCATGGAACGTTATGGTAGGTACATAACTTCTAAATGTTAAGTTGTCTATCTCGCCTTCATTCTTGCTGGATGGGACCCCGTCCCTAGCACCTTGTCCCGGGTGGCCTATCGGAACAGACTCGAGTACAGTGGAACCAAAGTTGGCTCGGTCTCTAGAGGCCAAATCCAACTTATAATGAGAAATGAAGGTATGGGGAGAAGCCCAAGTAGCTGCAGAACAAATCGAATCAATAGGCAGCCTATCTTGGAAAGCTATAGAAGTGGCTAAAGCTCTAGTTGAATGAGCCCTGGGTTTGGATGGCAATTGTTGATGTCTGATCTCATACACAAGGGTAATCAACGAAGTAAGCCATCTAGAGAGAGATACTTTAGAAACTGGAAGGCCCATTCTACCTTCTGCATAAGAAACAAACAGTTGAACAGACTTCCTGAATTGTTTGGTCCTGTCTAAATAGTACCTAAGTTGGCGATGAACATCTAAACAGTGTAACTTTTGTTCTGACCTATTAGAATAGTTAGGGAAGAAGACAGGAAGCTCAATGGTTTGATTCAAATTTGCCAGTGAAGCTATCTTGGGCAAAAAGGATGGGTTAGTACGTAAGGACACCCTATCCTTATGAAACACAAGATAAGGGGGTCGACTACACAGAGCATGGAGATCAGAGACTCTTCTAGCTGAAGTGATAGCTACTAAAAAGAGTGTTTTCCAAGATAGTAACTTTATTGAACATGAAGCCGCAGGTTCAAAGGGGGGAAGAATTAAGGACGCCAGAGCCAAGTTGAGATCCTATTGAGGAGGAGGATCCCTGATTGGTGGTTTGAGGAGAAAACCTCCCTTTAAAAAGGCTTTGCAGAGTTTGTGAGACATAATGGAGGACTCTGAGACTCCAACATGAAAGTTCGATATTGCTGCCAATTGAACTCTGATGGTAGACGGGGACGAACCTGAGTGGAAAAGTTTGGCTAGAAAGTCTAGAACTGATTGAATGGAAGCAGTGAAAGGATCTATATTCTTTGACTGCGCCCAATAAGAGAAACGTTTCCACTTGCTATGATAAATCTTCCGAGTGGAAGATTTATGAGAGGCTATCAAAATATCTCTAACTGAGCGAGATATCAGAGGAAGCCTGGCTAAAGTTGGAATTGGAGGAACCACGCTGTGAGGTTCAGAGAAGGAAGGGAGTGGTGCAACTGACCTGACTGATGGGTCAAGATGTCTGAAACTGGGTCCAGATGCCAAGGTTGCTCCAACAGATAACGGTGGAGAAACAGGAACCAAACCTGTCGAGGCCAGTAAGGGGCAATAAGGATCATGGAATCTTTCTGAGCGATGGCTTTCTGTATTAGCTGAGATATCAGTGGGAAGGGAGGAAAAGCATAAAGAAGTCCACGGGGCCAATCGTGTACTAGAGCGTCTCTGCTGGGGTGGCCCGGTTGGGGAAAGAGGGTGAAAAAATCGTCGCACTTGTTGTTTTGGGGAGTAGCGAAAAGGTCGCAGCAAGGCTGGCCCCACTTTCGAAAAACTTTCTCCAACACTGAATTCTTCAGAGACCACTCGTGAGGCATGAGAATAGCTCTGCTCAATTTGTCTGCAATCACATTGGACTTCCCGGGAATGTGCGTTGCTAACAGAAACCACTGAGAAGAAATCGCCCATTGCCACAGTCTGAGTGCCTCTCGACATAAGGGGTAAGATCTGGTTCCACCTTGTTTGTTGATGTACCACACTACAGACATAGTGTCGGTCTGAATTGCTATAGTTCCCTTGGGAAGAGAGTCTTGTAAGGCTTGCAACGCTAGAAGCACTGCTCTCATCTCTAGGACATTTATGTGCAAGTGGCACTCGAAAGGTTGCCACATGCCTTGGACCGTCCTGCCCTGGTAATGCCCCCCCCCGCCCGATCAGGGAGGCGTCCATTGTCACTGTAGTAACCGGAGGGGAAGGAACGAAAGGGCTCCCTAGGTGGAGCTGGGGAGATGTGATCCACCAAGAGAGATGATTCTTGCACGATTGAGTTATCCGAATAGGATGGGACATTGGAAGTCGTTGGAAAGACCATTGTGTGAAGAGCATCCATTGTAAAATTCTCATATGGAAGCGAGCTAATGGTAGAAGAGGGATGGCCGCCGCCATAATCCCTAAGACTTTCAGCATCAATCTGGCTTTGACTTTGTTGCTCTGCAAGACAAGAGAGACCTGTCTGTGTATGTCTGCTATTCTCTGCTCTGTGAGTCTGGCTGACATGTTGACTGTGTCTAGATTTGCGCCTATAAAGGTAATAACACGACAAGGTGACAAGACAGACTTTTCGTAATTTATTGAAATGCCTAGTGTCTGACGTGTGAAAAGTGTAGTCTCTAGCGAGAAGCAAAAGATGCTTGGTGGGGGCTGTAAGGAGCCAGTCGTCTAAATAAGGAAACACCTGGAATCCTTGTCGTCTCAGGTGAGAGGCTACCACTGCCATGCATTTGGTAAACACTCAGGGGGCTGTAGTGAGACCAAAGGGCAGGGCTCTGAACTGGAAATGACTGGTTCCCAGCCTGAAGCGGAGGAATCTCCTGGAGCGTCGACTCATTCTGATGTGATAGTACGCGTCCTGGAGATCTATCGAGCACATCCAGTTGTCCCGCCCCAAAAGGGGTAGAATGGACCGCAGCGTGACCATCCGGAACTTTGTTTTCTTGACAAACTTGTTCAAGTTGCCGAGATCCAAAATGGGTCTCCGGTCCCCTGTTTTCTTTGGAACCAAAAAGAATTTGGAGTAAATTCCGGATCCTGTTTGGTCTGCTGGAACTGGTTGAATGGCTCTTTTTGCGAGCAGCTTTGAAATTTCTAATTCTGCTTGCTCCCTTTGACTGGGTGGAACGTCTGGAAGGGATTTTTTGGATTGCTTTGGAATGAAAAGGAATGGGATTCTGTAGCCTTCGGAAATGATAGACTGTACCCACTTGTCTTGAGTTAGGGATAGCCAGGCTTCTGGGTACAGCGATAATCTTCCCCCGACTGCATCCGAAGGTGGACAGTCGGGCAACACCTCAGGGATGCTGAAAGGGCTTGTCGGAAAAAAGATTCTCGACTGCCCTGATTCTGCGGGCCCCCTCTGCCTCTAGGACGGCATCTACCATTATTGTTCCCCCCCTCTGCCTCTAGAGGGAATCGACTCTGTGCGTCAGGCAAATCTCCTTGAGATTGTTTGCGGAACCACATCTTTCCCCCTTTCTGGCCTTTGGGGTAAGGCCTAGAAGGAGTAGAAAAACAGACTCTGACGGCAGAGAGAGTTTTGCCATCAGTCTCGCACCTAGTCAGGGTTTCCTTCACTTGAGGACCAAAGAGGGATGATCCATCAAAGGGGGAATTAGTGAAGGACGCCTTGAAAGGGTCCGCAAAGTTACATAGCCGCATCCAGGCATGCCGACGCAAGGCTACACCTGTACCTGCCGCTCTACTTGCTCCATCCGCTGCATATGAAAGGAGGTGCATGGAGGAGTTAGTTATAGAATTAAGGGTTGCCAGCTGAGAGTTCATCCTATCCTGAAAACCCGCAGCTGTTGGGTCCTTTAACATTTCGCTCGCTTCCTTGAGCAAATCTCTCTGAAGACGAGTGAAATGACACAGGTAATTCAGCGAGCGCATAGTAAAGGTCGCTGACGAGAACATCCACTTCCCGTACCTGTCCATCGACCTAGACTCCTTGTTAGGAGGATGAACAGGCACCGAAGGATCAGCTAACTCCTTCTTGGTGGCCGCAGCCACCACCATAGCATCAACAGAGACGCCTTTGGTTAAAAATTCTTTGTCTTTGGGGGCAGTAATAAATTTTGATGGTCTCTTGGGGGTGGGTTCCACTGAATCAGGAGCCGCCCAGGCCTTCTTTGCCACCACTTGCATAAGGGGGTCAAAGGGAGGGGACACCCAGGAGGTGGAAGGGCGAGAGCCAAACGCCTCAAGATAATCTGATTCATCCTCTGAAGGGTTGAGGGCTGGCCAATTCCCCCTCTGTTTTAAGATCTCGAGGATGTCTGCAAAGGAGACATCTTCAGAGGGGGAACGAGGGGAACCTTCAGAATCCTCTAAATCAGTGTCAGAGGTGACAGACTCAGGGGAGTCAATGTGCTTCCTCTTGCACTGCCTCTTCCTAGGGGGCTCTCCTACCGGGTCAGGAGAGGCCTCGGAAGAGGAGGAGATCCCCACTGGGGAAACTTGAGGAGCTGGCTCTCTACGGTCGGGATGAGAGTGAGCAGAAATCACCGGAGGCACCGTGGAGGGAGGGGCAGAAGGAGCCGACTGTGGAGTTGAACCTGGTTCTAACACGCTCCTCATGACCTCGAAGGCACCCCTGTCAGGCAGAGCCGGAGGTCTCTGCTCCAAGAAGCTGAAAACCTCCCCCGGCACCGACAGTGATGGCTCCGAGGCCGAAGTCGGAGCCGAACTCACCAGCGCCGAAGCACCGAGAGGGAGAGCAGGGTCGGACAAGGGTCCGATGCCACTCGCCCCCTCGGAGCTGACGAGGGAAGTCCGGCGGCGAGATTCTTCCAAGGAAGACATCGGAGCAGATGACAGCACCGAAGACAAAGGTATCGGTTCCGACGCCACCACAGTCTCGGTCCGAGCTGCCCCGGCTCCGAACTCAGAAGAGTCAGAGGAGGAACATTTTGAGTAATGGGAATAGTTCTCGACTGTTGAGTCGGACATTGAAGCATCTGGGCCAGTGCCTCGGACTTAAGAAGTCGACTCACTACTCTCTGGAGGTCATGATCCGATAGTCTGGAAGACCTAGAGGAGTGAGATCTATGGCTCCGTTCAGACAGCAAAGGTGATGCTGGAGCCGAATGAATGAAGCCGATAGATGGAGATCGGGACCTCTTCCTAGATATCGGTTCCGACAACTTGATCGGAGCCGAAACAGTTATGTCTTCCTCGGCTCCGGCCGGAGCCGAGGAAATAGTAGGGGCATGTGTTCGAGATTCATCGGCTCCGGCCGGAGCCGATGTTCGAACAGCCTTTGGACCCCCAGAAGACGGCTCAGAGACCGGAGCCGAAGGTCTGGAAGGCTTAGATGGTTTCCCCGAGGATTGAGTCGAGGGACCCTCAGGCTTCAATAAGCCCCTTAGTGTAAGTTTATTTTTTCGCTCCTGCAGGACTCTAGGGCTGAAGCCATGGCAAACAGCACACGAGTCCTGCAGGTGCAAAGGCCCCAGGCAGTATACACAAGAAGTGTGACCGTCTGTCAGAGATATCTTCTGACAGCACGAGTCACACTTCTTGAAGCCAGAGACCTTCGATTCCTTGGACATGTCCAAGAAAAAGACAAAGTGTAACCACAAACACACACACACACACCGATTACACTTGTAAAAATTTTTTAATTAAAATTAGTAATTAACTTAGAATTAAAACCCTACAAAAAACACAGTCACTCCAACTACTAAGGAAGGGAGGGACTGGGCCTAAAGCCCAAGGAAATAAAATTAGGAAATTTGGGAGAATGACAGGGGAAACTTGACTATAAAGGGGAGTAAACTATTTAACTTTTTAAACTATGAGGAAAAACTAACTTAAAAGGGGTCTATCTTGTGATACAACTAAATATTTCAACTAACCTGACGAGCCGGTTGAAAAAGCACCTCGATCGCTGTAGCGGCAAACGAGATCTGAGGAGTTACCGCATAGCATTGTGGGATATAGAGGAGCCTCGAGCCGGTGGAACTAGCTCTCGAGCTTTTAGAGTGGCCGAGTCGGAGCCGAGGATCGGCTCCGAACCCATCCAGCAAAAATGAAGGCGAGACGGACAACTTTTAGTTATGTACTTACCATAACTTTAGATGTTTGGGATCCATATCGCCTACATTCTGTACTGATGAGTTCGGAGCCGATCCTCGGCTCCGACTCGGCACGCTATACTATAGAGCGAAGTCTCTTATTGGCTGAGCTATTCTATATCCCAGGATGCACCACCACCAATTCCAGAGATCTTGTTTGTCCGCACACATGCACACACACATGCACTGCTGATATAACATTGCCAGATGTTTCAAGATGAAACGGTCGAACTCGAACCGTCTGGTCTCTTCTGATCTCCAAGGCAGGGGGAAGGAGGGTGGGTATTAGGAATGTAGGCGAGATGGATCCCAAACATCTAAAGTTATGGTAAGTACATAACTAAAAGATGTTATGTGATCCTATCTCGCCTACATTCTGTACTGATGGGACAGCGTCCCTAGCACCTGATTCCTGGGTGGCTCACTGGAAAACACTCCAGAGAACTGTGGAACCGAAGGAAGCTCGCCCCCGAGATGCCACATCCAATTTGTAATGAGAAATAAAGGTGTGAGGAGAGGACCAGGTAGCCGCAGCACAAATGTCACTAATGGCAAGCTTGGAATGAAAGGCTGTTGAAGTAGCCATAGCCCTTGTAGAATGAGCTTTCACAGTGGTTGTAGGCTCTCTATTAGAAAGAAAATAAATATGACTGATACAGTCTCTAATCCACTTGGCAATAGTGACCTTCGTGACGGCTTTGCCCAATTTATTGTCTGAAAAGGACACAAACAACTGATCTGTTTTCCGTGTTTGGTGCGTCCTATCCAAGTAGAAACGCAATTGTCTGTGAACATCCAATGAGTGGAAGATATATTCTGCTCTGTCTGAGTAGTTGGGGAAGAAAACTGGAAGTTCCAAAGACTGTTGAAGACAGAAACTAGAACAAACTTTGGGAACAAAAGATGGATTAGGCCTAAGGGATACTCTATCCTTGTGAAAAAACAGGTATGGTTTGACACATAGGGCTTGAAGTTCCGAAACTCTTCTGGCTGATGTAATTGCCACCAAAAAGGCAGTCTTCCAGGAAAGAAATTTCAAGTCAGAAGTTGCTGCCGGTTCGAAGGGGGAAGAGGTCAAAGCACCTAATACGAAATTAAGATCCCATGGTGGAGCAGGATGAGAAACTGTAGGACGTAGCAGCCCAGCACCTTTCATGAAGGCTTTACACAACTTATTGCTCATCAAAGGTGGGTCTATACTTTCAAGAAAATTATAAATAGCTGCTAATTGAACCTTAATGGTGGAGACCGAAGCACCTTGATTTAATAAGGAAGCTAAGAATTTTAAAACTTCAGCCACCAGGGTAGTAATGGGATCTAATCCCCGGAGTTGGGCCCAAATAGCGAATCTCTTCCATTTACTATTATATATCTTCTTAGTAGAATTTTTGTGGGCGGAGGACAAGATATGTATAACTTCTGAATCCAAAACCTGGTTCCTGACTATAGTCGGAAGTGGAGGAGCCAAGCTGTTAACTTCAGTGAGTGAAGGGACGGGTGAAGCTGTCCTGACTGGTGGATCAAGAGATCTGAAACCTGGTCCAGGAACCATGGACCATCCAGTGCGTATTTCCGAAGAAATGGCAGCCAGACTTGACGAGGCCAGTATGGGGCAACTAAAATCATCTTGCACTGCAAGTGAATCGCTTTCTGGATCACCCTGGGAAGAAGGGGAACCAGTGGAAAGGCGTACAATAAGCCGGTGGGCCAAGCTTGGACTAGGGCATCCTTGGGAAACCCCCCCGGAACCGGAGTGAGAGAAAAGAACTGTAGACATTTCGTCTTGAGAGGAGTTGCAAAGAGGTCGCAACAAGGAGTTCCCCATCTTCTGAAGATCTGAGATGCTACTCTGTCGTTCAGAGACCAGTCATGCGGGGAGAGAATGGTTCTGCTCAGTCTGTCGGCTATCACATTGGATCTCCCCGGAATGTGTGTTGCTACCAAGAAACGGTTGGTTGCAACAGCCCAATTCCATACTTTCATGGCCTCTCTGCAAAGAGGGTAGGACCTGATCCCTCCCTGCTTGTTCAGATACCAGACTACTGACATGTTGTCAGACTGAACGGCAATCATTCCCTGGGGGAGGTAGCTGTGCAGTGCTTGAAGCGATAGAAGCACCTCCCTCATTTCCAGTATGTTGATGTGTAGGGAACTCTCGTCGGGATGCCACGTGCCTTGGACTGACCTGCCCAGGTAATGTCCCCCCCACCCCATCTGGGAAGCGTCCGTAGTCAAAGTGGCCACTGGAGGAGGAGGAACGAAGGGTCGCCCCTGATCCAGGTTGGAGGAGAGAAGCCACCAACGGAGGTCCTGTTTGCACGTCTCCGTGATTATAATGTGGTGACTGAGAGGAAGTTCCTGATACGACCACTGGACCGACAGGAGCCACTGGAGAATCCTCATGTGCAATCTTGCTAAGGGGACCAGGAGAACGGTAGCCGACATGGAACCCAACAGTTGTAGGACCATCCTTGCTGGGGCTCGGCGTTTGAGGAGCAACGCTCGGACTTGAGATTGTAATGCTTCTATTCTCTCTGTAGGAAGATAGACCCGCATTTGCTTTGAGTCTATCTCTACCCCGATAAACCGTATGTGCTGAGATGGCAGCAACACTGACTTTGCCCAATTGAAGGTGATTCCTAGGGAGGTGCCTAGAGATATAGTGGCTGCTGGGTTCTGTAATAGTAGATGCCTGGAGGTGGCAGTCAGGAGCCAGTCGTCTAGATACAGAAACACCTGGAATCCTAGACTCCTCAGGTGAGCAGTCACCACCGCCAAACATTTGGTGAACACCCTGGGGGCTGTGGTGAGACCAAAGGGCAGTGCGCAGAACTGGAAATGACTGTCTCCCAGGATGAAGCGCAAATGTCTCCTGGATGCCTGATCTACCAGAATGTGATAATAGGCATCCTTGAGATCTATGGAGCACATCCAAACACCTTTCTCCAATAGCGGGAGAATGGATTGTAAGTTGACCATCCGGAACTTGGACTTCTTGACTGATCGATTTAGGTTGCTGAGATCCAAAATGGGCCTCAAGTCCCCGGTCTTTTTTGGCACCAAAAAGAATTTTGAGTAAGTCCCTAATCCGGTCTGGTCTACGGGGACCGGTTGGATGACTCCTTTTTGAAGCAGCTTTGAAATTTCGATGGCTGCAATATCCCGTTGACTGGGTGGCGGGGTCTGGGATTTTCCTGGATGGCGGGGGGGGGGGGATGGATGCGAAAAGGGGATGACGTAACCTCCGGCGATGATTCGGAGCACCCATCGGTCCCGAGTGATACTCTCCCAGGCCTTTAGGTGCCTCGAAAAACGACCCCCGACTGGCTCCGGAGCTGCGCAGTTGGGCAATCCTTCAGGGATGCTGAAAGGTTGAAGAGCCATGAAAGGACTCGCGGTCTCCAGTGTTGCGGGGGCCTCTGCCGCCTCTGGGACGGCGTCTTCCTGAAAAATTTCCCCCTCCTCTGCCTCTAGAAGGGGGATCGTCCTGCTGTGAGGGGTAAGCCTTCTGAGATTTACGGAACCACATTTTCCCTCCTCGTTTAGCCTTGGGATAAGGCCGAAAGGGAGAGGAAAACCGTGCCCCTACGGCAGTCAAAGTCTTACCCTCTTGTTCACAGCGGGTCAAGGGGTCCTTTACCTTGGGTCCAAACAAAGAGGACCCATCAAAGGGAGCGTCGGCAAAGGAAGACTTGAAGGCCTCCACAAAATGACACAGGCGGAGCCAGGCTTGTCTCCGTAGAGCAACACCCGTACCCGCCGCTCTACTCACCCCCTCGGCTGCATACGAAATGAGCCCCATGGACGAGTTCGATATCGACGAAAGAGTAGCCAACTGAGAGCTAACCGTCTGGGCCAACTGCTCAGGTAGGTTACCAGAGAGGGTATCTGAGAGTTCCTTGATCAGATCCATCTGAAGTCTAGTGAAGTGCGTCAGGTAATTCAGAGACCTTAAGGTAAAGGCCGCTGAAGTAAGGGTGCGCTTCCCGTACCGGTCCATGCTCCTAGACTCCTTATTAGGAGGATGGACGGACGTCGAAGCCTCTGCCACATCTTGCTGGGTAGCAGATGCCACCACCAGAGCATCTACAGCCACACCCTTGGTGAGAAATTCCTTTTCCGGGGGCGCTGACAAAAATTTGTTAGGACGAGCAGGCACCGGTTCCACAGAATCTGGATGTTTCCTTCGAGAGATCAAATCTAGGAGCTCATCGAAGGGCGGAGACACCCAGGAGGCGGAAGGCTGAGCCCCGAAGGCCTTGAGGAACACCGACTCGTCAGAGGAAGGGGGTTTGGTCTGCCAGCCACCTCGTTGTCTGAGGATTTCCAGGATGTCCGCAAAGGAGACATCATCCGAGGACGACTTGGGGGACCCTTCCATATCATCAAGATCGGTGTCCGAGGTGAGAGACTTGTCAGGGGAGTCCACGTGCTTCCTCTTGCACTGTTTCTTTCCTGGGGGTTCCTCCGAAGACTCTTCAGAGGGACCTCCAGGAAGAGGGGGACCCCCAAAGGGGGTGACCTCAGACCCCGGGGCTCCGCTGTCTTGAGACAGGGGGACTACAAAGGAACCAGTCTCCGTGCCTAGGGAAGGTGCCGGGGAGACGGTGGAGGTAGCCAAGGAAGATTTGGCCAAAGCACTCCTCATGGCTCTAAAGGCCGGACCCCCAGAATCCTGGGAAGGTCCGACCCCCAAAGCCGTAACAGCAGATGGCACTCCCGCAGCCGACGCACCGAGAGAGAGGCTCAGAACCGAAAACATCGGTCCCGAAGCGTCACCCCCGGGGCCGACCGAAGAGGTCCGTGTACCGAACTCCGACCTGAAGGCCGGGGTAGGAGTAAGGGTCAGAGCCGACCCGGAAACCTCCATCGGGTCCACCAGCATAGACTCCAACGGTGTCGAGGCTGTTGGAGGAGGAACCAAGGCTAAAGGGTGGACCATCGGCTCCGATGCCAACTGGGCTGGAGCCGAAACTAACTTTTGGAACACTGGAGACTGAAATAGCCTTTGGAGCACCCTGTCAATGTCCGAATCCGACATCTTGGAAGACCGGGAGGAGATCGAACAGGTCCGAGTAGACTTCTCCACCGGCTCCGAAGGACTGTGGGACCGGCTCCGAATTGTCTCAATCAAAATCGGTGCCGAAGGAGACTCCATTGTAATTTCCCTCTGTGCCGAAGAGGTCTTCGGCGCCGAAGGGGAAGAGTCTGAGTGGGCAACTCTCACCGGCTCCGAAATCAGCGGAGCCGATGAAGGTGACCCGGCTCTCGAAGCTCCAGCCATCAGCTTCGAAGCCAGAGGAGTCGAGGCTGGAGGCATCAAGGCAGACCGTTCCGCCCTCGGCTCCGAAGTCCGTGGAGCCGATGGAGAAGCCTGCCGAGATTTCTTGGTGGTCGGTTCTGACGGACTGGTCAGAGCCGATGATTTCTTTTTCTTTGAGGGAGAAGAGGAGGAAGATAAAGCCTCTTCAAAAGTAGGTTTGATAAGCCCTTTTAGTATCAATTTGTTTTTCCTCTCTTGGAGGACTCGAGAGGAAAAAGCGTGACACACGCTACAAGACTCCTGAAGGTGTTTGGGACCTAAACAGTATACGCATAGGGAGTGATCGTCCGTTATGGACATCTTATAGCCGCATCTGGTACATTTTTTAAACCCTGAGGGTCTGTGCTCTTTAGACATATTGCTAACAGTTAGTAGTCACAGGAAAGTACAGTTTTGTACCTACCATAAATGTAGATGTCCGATAGACATGCAACTGCAGTCATAACATGTGGGTTGTCCTGCCTCAGGCAGCCCTCGGTTGGCCGGATTCCAAAGTCTGGGTCCGACGTCGGCTGATGTCGCATTTCTCTCCGACGTCAGAGCGGCTGGAGTACATAAGCATCAGCCGACACCATTTTCTTCAGTGTTTCTTGCCCCAGATGCCAGGTGCCCTCCAAGGAAGGCTGTAATCAAATTGGAAGACAAAAACAGGATTCCAAACAAGTAAAAGAGCAATAAAACAAATACACCATAACAGATATCCCCAGCTAAGAGTAACAGGGATTGGAGTGGACCCTAGGCATAGAGGGGTATGGAGGGAGGGAAAATCCGACTGCAGTTGCATGTCTATCGGACATCTACATTTATGGTAGGTACAAAACTGTACTATGTCCTTCAAGAATGCAACTGCAGTCATAACATGTGGGTAGAACACCATAGCTTAGTTGGGGGAGGAGGTATGCACTAGGAAAGAGATGGTGTGGCAATCAAACCCTGCAGGACTGCCGAAGCAAAGCCTGCTCTGGATCTGGAATATAGAGGGAGATTGTAGTGTTTGGAGAATGTATGCACGGAGCTCCATGTAGCAGCTTCTAGAATGTCCTTGGTAGGCACCCCTCTTAAAAATGCTGTAGAGGTGGCTGTAGCTCTGGTGGAATGTGGTCTGACATTGGCTGGAACAGTCTTTCCATGAAAGGAATAACAGAATCTGATGCAATGTCCAATCCATTTAGAAATAGTCTGTTTTGAAATGCTTTTCCTTGGACTGCAGGGGCGTAAGCTACAAAAAGTTGTTCAGACTTCCTACTGGTCTTGGTTCTGTCCAGGTAGTATCAAAGTTGTCTGTGAATGTCCAAGGTATGCAAAAGTCTTTCCCCCTTATTCTCAGGATTGGGGAAGAAAGCAGGCAGATGAATGGCTTGATTTAGAGAAACCCTAGATACCACCTTTGGCATAAAGGTAGGGTTGGTCCTTAATGAAACCCTGTCTATGTGAAAAATAATAAAGGGTGGTATTGCCATTAGGGCCTGTAGCTCCGAAACCCTTCTTGCTCAGGTAATTGCCAACAGGAAAGCTGTCTTCCATGAGAGAAATTGCAAGTCAACTGAAGCTGCTGGCTCAAAAGGAGGTAGAGTCAGTTTTTCTAAGACAAAATTGAGGTCCCAGGCTGGCACTGGGGCCTTTCTTGGTGGCTTAATGTTCTTGATTCCCCTGAGGAATTGTCTTAGTAAGGGGTGAGAGAAAACAGGAGGATCAGTGTTGTATCTAGCTGAAATAGCAGATGCATGTATCTTTATGGAAGAATATGAGAGGCCGTTCTTTAACATATCTGCCAAATATTCCAAGATAAGTGGGATGTTCGGCAATGAAGCATCATGTCCCTTGCTGGTATTCCAATTGCTGTATCTTTTCCACTTTGCTAAGTAAACCTTTCTGGTGGATGGTCTTTGAGCCTCTGTTAGTATCCGCTGAACTTCCTTAGAGAGAGATAAGCTGAAGTTATTTACGGGATCTCCCAAGCTGTTAGCTGCAGTGTCTGAAGGTTTGGATGCAGTGTTTCGAAATTGTGTTGAGTCAAAAGTAGAGGCCACTGAGGGAGGGCCCACCTCCTGGTGTGACATATGCTCCGTAGTAGTGGGTACCAGTGTTGTCTTGGCCAATCCGGAGCTATTATGATCCCCTTGGGCTTATCTGCTTTGATCTTTAGTAATACTGAGGTCATCAGTGGCAGAGGTGGGAATGCATAGATTGCTAGGGAGTTCCAGTTGAATGAGAGGGCATCTATTTTCCAAGCTTTTGGATGGTATGTCCTTGTGCAAAATTTTGGTAGAAGATGGTTGAGGTGAGAGGCAAATAGGTCCACTTCTGGCTTGCCCCATGTCGAAGTGAGTTGTCTGAAGGCCTTTGGATGTAACCTCCCCTCGTGTGGATCTGTGAAATTCCTGCTTAGGCTGTCCGCCAACACATTGTCTTTTCCTGGAACAAACTGGGATTGTAACTGGATATTTAGGCTCAGTGATTTCTCCCAAAGCTGCATTGTCAGTCTGCAAAGGGGGTAAGAGTGGGTGCCCCCCTGCTTGTTTATGTACCACATCACAGTGGTGTTGTCTGTCCGTATCATTAAATGGCCTTGCTGGAGTTGGTGTTGAAAAGCCTCGATGGCATGCATTACTGCCAGAATTTCCTTTTGGTTTATATGCAGATGTGTTTCCTTTGGAGACCATTGCCCTTGTATACACCTGCCATCCATGTGCGCCCCCCATCCAAGGTCTGAGGCGTCTGTAGTCATGGTCTGTGTTATCTGTGGTTTTTTGAATGACATACCTGTGTTTTTCTGGCTCACCGAGGCCCACCATAGGGATTCCTTTTGTAGGCATGGAATGAGTGGTATGATTGTCTCCAAGTTGTTGCTGTGTTGAGACCAAATGCTTTTTAGGTACCATTGAAGCTTTCTTATGTGTAGTTTTGCTAATGGAACCAGTAGAATGCAGGATGCCATGTAACCCAGGGCCTGTAGGAATCTCCTTGCAGTCATCTGGGTGAGTTTTGCTAAACCTTTGAAGTAATGAGTTAACTTCTCTTGCTTGTCTTCTGTCAGGTAAGCCATCTGAGAGGCCGTGTCTAGTTTGGCTCCTAAGAAGATTATTTGCTGGGATGGCTGCAGTCTTGACTTTTGGAAGTTGACTGTGTATCCCAGAGCTTGAAGTAATCGTATGACATAATCCAGGTTTTTTGTCAACATCAATTTGTCGTCCGCTTGTATGAGGCAGTCGTCCAGGTACGGGTAAATTTGTATACCCTGGAGCCTGCAATGAGCAATTACTGAAGCCAGGCATTTTGTAAATACTCTGGGCACAGTAGACAAGCCAAATGGCAATGCTGAGAATTGATAATGCTCTGGCCCTGCAAGAAAACTGAGGTATCTTCTGCAGCTGTGTCTGATAGGGACATGCAGGTATGCCTCCTTGAGGTCCAGAGTAATCAGCCACGACTCCTTGCCCAGCATGGGAAGAAGTTGCTGTAGAGTCAGCATTTTGAACTTTGGTACTATGAGAAAGGTGTTTAATGCGGACAAGTCCAGTATTGGTCTCCATTGAGATTCTTTTCTTGGAACAAGGAACAGTCTTGAGTAAAACCCCTGTTCTTGTTCTTGTTGTGGAACTCTTTCTATTGCTTTCATTCGAGTCAGCAGACTGATTTGCTTGATAGCCTCTGCCCTTTGATTTTGTGGTAGGTTTGGCATGCCTTGTTTTCTTGGTAAGGTATGAAAATGAAACCTGTACCCTCGGTCTATAATGTCCAAAATCCATTTGTCCTTTGTCAGTTTGTGCCAGTTTTCTGCAAACAGAGATAATTTCCCGCCCAAGGGAGCTTCTAGTTGTTCCCTGGTAGGCGGTAGTAGAGGAAAGTCATTGAGTTTGTGGTTGTTGGGCAGGTGAAACCCTGCGTCACTTCTTTGGTTTCCTGGCTGCCATTGTCGCCCCTGTAAGGGCCTCTGTATTGGCCTCTTCCTCGGCCACGCCTGTTCTTACCCCTTTGAAACTTTTCTGGCTTAAGGAAGGACCAGGTTTTTTCAAGGCCAATTCCTACTGAGTCTGAGGGGTTGAACCTGGAGGAAATCTTTCACAGTCTAAACTGATTTTGCTTTTTCTTCGATGGTCTTTAACACATCCTTAGCATTTGCACCAAAAAGCTTGTGCTTTTCCAAAGGTGCATCCAGAAGTTTTGCTTTTACATGATCTGGTAGAGGTTGATCTTTTAACCAAGCATGTCTACGAATCACTGCCCCTGTCATAGCTGCCCTACATGAAGCTTCCAGTGCATCATATCCACACTGCAGGAAGTGATTGCTTACTTGCTGAGTGTTATGTACAGCTTCCTGCAAAGTCTTCCTGTCTAAAGGATCAGGAGAAGCTAATGTTTTTAGTAAATCTTCTAAGAGATAATCCTGATATTGTAACATATGAAAAAGGCAATTTAAAGCTCTCATAGATAAGGTAGTAGATGTGTAAACCTTTTTGCCCCATCCCTCGAAAGACCTTGCTTCCCTGTTGGAGGGCAAGGGATTTTTTGAGGTGGAGGCTGAAACTCCTTTAGGCCCCTGTGAAATAGTTTCCAAATCAGCAGAATGGGCCCTGAATAAATGGGAATGAGTTTCTGGGACCCTGTAATACCTGTCTGGCTTGGCTGGAGCAGGAGGAAGAGAATCAGGGGTAGCACTAGAGTCAGAATACAAATCATCCAGAACATCAAGTACAGGAGGAATAGCTAAGGGCCTGTGCTGAGGCTTCTTAAGGAAAGTCCTAAGGCGTTTCCTAGAATCAGAATATTCCTGACCCTGCCACTTGAAATGTCCCCTCATGGTGTGCAGAACTTCCCCAAAAGAAATATCCTCAGGAGGGGAGGCCGACGGGATGGAATATTCTGCATCCGAGTCCTCATAAGTCTGGAAGAGCTCTTCCTGGCTATTAGAGTGGACAGAGCCCTCAGAGTCTTCATCTGAAGGAGTAGGGTCACAGGGTTCAACCCGGGGCCTTTTTTCAGGAGGAGGCTGGGATGCTCTCTCAGGATGGGCCTGTGAACCTCTAATCATGGAAATTAAATCAGCAGCCATGGACATAATTTGTGTCTCCGGAGTCGGCTGAGGTAGGGATTTAGAAGTAATATGCTTTGTTTTGCTGGCTGCCTTAGCCCTAGTATAGGCCTTAATAGACATGGCCATAGGAGGCCTGGCAGCTCCACATGCAGGAGTGACCTTGTCTACAGCAATGGTCTCGGGCATTTCCTCGGTTTCGGTATCCGGAGGAAAGTCTATAACTGGCGTCGGAGTAATGTCTGGAATCGGAGTCGCCGGTAATGCGGTGTATTCGGTTCAGAGCGGTGGAGAGACCGTCTCAGAGGGAACCGGAGCACTCGCGCTAGGTTTTGGCGTGGAGTCGGTGGTAGACGCGGGCCGAAGATGTCGGTCCCGGTCTTTTCGCTTTTTGGGTGTTTGCGATGTCGGAAGATCCAACGGCATGGTGTAGGCAAATTTATCGCCGAAAAAATCTTCAGCGAACTCCGCCCGGCGCCTGAGAGTACGCTTGTTGGAGCGAGCACAGGCTACACAGGCCAAGACGTCGTGGTCTGGGCCCAGGCAAGGGAGGCAGTAAGAGTGGAAATCCTTATGAGGTATTTGTTTCCCACAAGAAAGACAATTGTTAACTTTTTCAGTAATTACTGACATCGGCTGAGGCAAGAAAAGGTCCCCAATGGGGTACTTAGCTTTTTCGATGACTTCGGTATCGTAGAATACAGGAGCTGACCGACCGGCACTTGCGAACTGCTTCTGCTTTGGGCACCGCGGCAAGAAAGACTGAAGAAAATGGCGTTGGCTGATGCTTATGTACTCCAGCCGCTCTGACGTTGGAGAGAAATGCGACATCAGCCGACGTCGGACCCAGACTTTGGAATCCGGCCGACCGAGGGCTGCCTGAGGCAGGACAACCCACATGTTATGACTGCAGTTGCATTCTTGAAGGACTTCAAAATATATATCTAACCCAGTACAATGGGATTCGAGAACTCTCTCTTTAAAGTTAAGCAAGAAAAGCCAACAAATAAATCACACCACAGGAGGGCCAAGAACCCTCTAACTAAAAACGGGTACTTGCCCACCTAATGACACTCACACAAGAAAGCTCACTCACACGCGAGGGGAAGGCCCCTCTAATGTAAACGGAAACCTTACCCTGAAATTTACCACAAAAATCAGTAAAAACTCAATCATACACAGCGATAGCCATTAAAACAGCTTTTGGTTTAAATTTAAGAAAATTCCTGACAGAAAATTCTTAGAAAGAAAGCACTTAGCTCAGCCAAGTTCGAGACCACGTCTTTGCTTGTAAAGCGGCAAACGAGATCTGGGGAATTGGTGGTGGTGCATCCTGGGATATAGAATAGCTCAGCCAATAAGAGAATTCACTCTATAGTATAGCGTGCTGAGTCGGAGCCGAGGATCGGCTCCGAACCCATCAGTACAGAATGTAGGCGAGATAGGATCACATAACATCTTAACATTCTAAACTCTGCCTTATTGGAAAATTGAGGAAAGAAAACTGGCAGCTCAACAGACTGATTTGAGATTAATAGTAGATGTTACTTTAGGAAGAAAGGACGATTTAGGTCTCAAGGAAACCCTGTCCTTATGAAAGTTTAAATACGGGAATTTGATGGACAGAGTTTGAAGCTCCGACACCTGTCTGGCTGATGTGATGGCTATTAAGAAGGCAGTCTACCAAAACAGAAATTTTAATTCACAGGTGAAAGCTGGTTCGAAAGGTGGGGAAGTCAGGGCTTGCAAAACAAAGTTTAGATCCCATGGCAAGATAGGTTCTGACACAGGAGGCCAGAGTAACAAGGTGCCCTTCAAAAAGGCCTTACAGAGTTTATGGGCCATAAGAGAGGGCTCGTAAGAGGTATGAAAATTAGAAATAGTGGCCAGCTGGACCTTAATGGTCGCAGGAGCAGAACCCTGCTGAAACAGCATGTAAAAAAAATCCAAAAAGTACAGTTTTGTACCTACCATAAATGTAGATGTTCGAGGATCCACATTGCTGCAGTCCTAACTATTGGGTAGTCCGCTGTCCAGTCGGCCCGAATACCAAAGTATATGGCTGACGTCGGTCAGGGCGCATTAGACTGACGTCAGTACGTCAGGGTACTAATGCGCATGACCGACGTCATATCCTCAGTCTTTTCTTGCCCCAGATGTCAGAAGACCCTGAAAAGATAAGGCCAAAACCCAAAAACTCCCAACATACCTGCACCGAAATATATATACAAAATTATACAAAATTAGCAGAATATAACCTCACCTACACAACCACCCCTAAACACAGAGGGGAAGGAGGGAGGGTAAATTGGACTGCAGCAATGTGGATCCTCGAACATCTACATTTATGGTAGGTACAAAACTGTACTATGTTCTTCATTCCACATTGCTGCAGTCCTAACTATTGGGTAGAATCCCAAAGCAGAGGTAAGGGAGGCTGGCAAATCATAAGGAAGCAGGAACTGACAACATGCCTTGCAAAATAGCTGTGGCAAAACCAGCCCTAGACTTAGAGTAGAGAGGAAGGTGATAATGCTTAGAGAAAGTATGCACTGAACTCCAAGTAGCTGCCTCCAAAATATCCTTAGTTGCCACCCCTCAGAAATGCTGTTGAAGTGGCAGTAGCCCTAGTGGAATGAGGCCTAATCCCAGCTGGAATCTCCTTGCCATGATGGGAATAACAAAATGTAATGCAACACCCAATCCATCTAGAAATAGTTTGTTTTGACACAGGCTTGCCCTGAGAACTCAAAGCAAAAGAAACAAACAACTGCTGAGACTGCCTAAAATCCTTAGTCCTGCTCAAATAATAACGCAATTGCCTGTGTACATCTAAGGTGTGCAAAATCTTTTCCCCTTTATTTTGGGGATCTGCATAAAAAGTAGGCAAATGAATAGTTTGGTTTAAAGCCACACTAGAAACTACCTTAGGCATAAAGGAAGGATTAGTACGTAAAGATACTCTATCCTTATGAAAAATCAAAAAAGGCTCCACTGCCATAAGGGCCTGCAACTCAGAAACCCTTCTTGCAGAAGTAATGGCCAACAAAAAAGCAGTCTTCCATGACAAGTATTTCAATTCAGTAGTAGCCGAGGCTCAAAGGTTGTAGAGTAAGTTTCTCCAACACAAAATTGAGATCCCAAGCAGGAGTAGGAGCTCTACGGGGGGGGTCTTATATTCTTTGCCCCTCTAAGAAATTGCTTGAACAAAGGATGCGAAAACAACGGTGGGTCACAATCATAGTGAGCTGAAATTGCTGCAGCATGAATCTTAATGGAAGAGAAAGACAAACCTTTGTCCAATAACTCAGTAAGATATTGAAGAGCCACACTCAAATTTGGCTCAGAAATCTCTAAATTGTTTGCTGCACTCCAAAATAAAAATCTCTTCCATTTTTCTGCGTACACTTTCCTTGTACTAGGTCTCCTGGCTTCCATAATCACATTTAAAACTTGTTGAGGAAGTTGAGACCTGCTGTCTTTCAAAACAGAATATGACAGGCTGTTAGATGAAGAGAGTGAAGCTTGACATTGAGCAGGTGACCGTCTCTCTGAGACAACAGGTGTGGAATCAAGGGTAAAGGCCATGGAGGCTTCTTTACCAGACTCCTCAGTAATGGGTACCAGTGCTGCCGAGGCCAATCTGGAGCTATTAAAATCATCCTTGGCTTGTCTTGTCGGACCTTTAGAAGCACCTTTGGAAGAAGAGGCAGAGGTGGAAACGCATACACATGAAGATTTTTCCAACTGAAAGAAAGAGCATCCACTTTCCAAGCTGTGTGATGAAACCTCTTTGTGCAAAACTTTGGCAGCTGATGGTTTAGTGGAGAAGCGAACAGATCTATGTCTGGAGTTCCCCAGGACACTGTCAACTTTTGAAATACATGAAGATCCAGTTTCCACTCGTGGGGATCCATGATTTGTCTGCTTAACACATCTGCTAAGGAGTTCTGTGCTCCGGCAGAAACCTTGCCTGAAGAGTTAGTTGCAAGCTGAGCGCAGTCTCCCATAAAATCATTGCTTGCCTGCACAATGGGTAAGAATGTGTTCCCCTTGTTTGTTGATGTACCACATGACAGTTGTGTTGTCTGTTAGAATCAACACCTGCCCTGGAAGAAGTAACTCCTTGAAAGCCATTAATGCAAACTGGACTGCTAACATCTCCTTCATGTTGATATGTAGATGCTGTAGTCTGGCAGGCCACTTGTCTTGTATCCACTTTCCATTTAGATGAGCTCCCAAGCAATGTCTGAGGCATCTGTCGTTAGAATCTGACTCGCCTCTGGCCGGGTCACAGAGAGTCCCTTGTTTAGGTGACATTCCTGAGCCCACCACAAAAATTCCTTTTGAATGCAAGGTATTATTTGAATGACAGTGTCCAAATCCTGGCAGTGCTGTGTCCATACATTTCTGAGATACCATTGTAGCTTCCTCATATGCAGTTTGGCATTGGGAAGCACCAGAATACAAGATGCCATGAATCCTAAGGCTTGAAGGACTGTCCTTGCAGTCAGCCCGGACTGAAGAGATAGTTGATGGAAGTAACTGGAAAGATTCTTTTGTTTGTCCGGGGTTAAAAAGGCCATCTGGGCTGCTGTATTCAGTCTCACACCCAGAAAGCACATGTCTTGAGAGGGTACTAGACTGGACTTTATTTCGTTCACAGAATACCCTAGGCATCTTAGCACTGCTATGACATATTCCAAATGCTGTAGAAGGTCTTCCTTTTCTTGAGCCAGAATCAGGCAATCGTCCAAGTAAGGATAGATTTGAATTCCTTTTAGCCTGAAGTAAGCTATCACTGGAGCCAGAACCTTTGTGAATACTCTGGGCGCAGTAGATAAGCCAAAGGGCAATGCAGAGAACTGATAATGAGAATTTCCAGCTCGAAAACGCAGATACTTTCTGCAACTTGGTCTTATAGGCACATGAAGGTAAGCTTCCTTGAGATCTAAAGTTACCATCCAGTGATCTTTGCCCAGCAGAGGTAAAAGCTGTTGTAACGTCAACATTTTGAACTTGGGAATGTCCAGATAAGTGTTGAGGATAGATAAATCCAAAATTGGTCTCCACATGTTCCCCTTCTTCGGTACTAGGAACAGGCGAGAATAAAATCCTAGGCCCCTTTCTGGCACAGGAACCGGCTGAATGGCCCCTATTTGGAGTAACAGAGAAATTTGCTTGTGAGCCTCTTGTCTTTGTAGAGGAGGAATGTCTGGCATGCCTTTGAAAGGAGGCAAGGTATGGAAATAAAACCTGTAACCGTGGTGAATGATATCCAGAACCCATCTGTCTTGGGTAATTAAATCCCAATTTTCTTTGAAAAGAGACAGCCTTCCTCCCAACGGTGCTGCCAGGCGAGAATGAACTGGCAGCTGAAAAGGCAGGTCATTGGGTCTGCTTACGAAAGGACTGACCCCTGCCCTCACCAGAAGTCTGAGCAGGGGAACTCCCTGTCCTAGGCCTAAAAGAACCCTGAGCTCTGCCCCTACCACGTCTAGACCTACCCCTAGACTGGGAATCATAAGCAGGATAAGTCCATCCCTTAGCAGGCCAATTTCTACTAAACTTGAGGCTGCACCTGCAAAAATCTTTAACAGTTTGCATAGACTTAGCCTTGTCCTCCATTTTCTTCAAAACTGCTTCTACAGGCGAACCAAACAACACATCAGACTGCAAAGGAGCATCCAAAATCCGTGTCTTAACATGCTCAGCTAAATTCTGATCTCTCAACCAGGCGTGCCTCACGAAGAACAGAACCAGTGGCAGCCACCCTGGAGGAGGCCTGCACAGCATCAAAACCACATTGCAAGGAATGTTTACCCACCTGTTCAGACACATGAACTAAATCCTGCAACTCTTTACACTCAATACCTTCCGCCAGAGCATCCACCTTAGATTTCAACTGTGAAAGAAGATAATTCTGATATTTTAACATATGAAACTGACAATTCAACGCCCTCATGGCTAAAGTGGAAGAAGTATACACTTTCTTTCCCCATCTATCCAAAGCCCTTGCCTCTTTATCAGGAGGGACAGGATTTTTAACAACTGAGGCCTTCACACCTTTAGGCCCCTGAGAGACAGTTTCGGGTCTGCCCTAGGACTCTTAAAAGATACTTATGAGCTTCAGGCACCCTATAATACCTATCCGGTTTAACTGGGGCAGGAGGCAAAGAATCAGGATTCAGGAAGCCTCTGCAAAAACATCTTCCACCACATTCAAAACAGGAGGTATAGCTAAAGGCCTATGCTGGGGTAAAACAAGAATTCCTAAGCCTTTTCCTGGAATCAGAGAAATCTTGACCTTCCCATTTAAAATGCTCCCTCATGGAATGCAGAGTCTCTGAAAATGAAAAATCCTCAGGAGGAGAAGCTGAAGGAGTAGAATCATCCACATCAGAATCAGAATAAGGAGGGTACTCCTGCAAGTCTTCAGCCAAGACTCAGAAGCCTCGAGCATTGCTCAAAACTCTCAAACTCAGGTTCCACCCTAGGCCTCTTATCAGGAGGGGGCATAGAACCCCTTATCATAGTAATCAAATCCTCTGCCATTTTAAGCATATGTTTCTTAGGCAGAGACCCTGAAGCACTAGGAGAAACCCCCACTGAAGCAAAACTTGGCCTGCCCCTCAAAGAAGCCTTGGAAACAGAAGGGGAGGCTCTAACCACCTTAGGAAGAGAGGGAAGAACAGCCGCCTGAGAAGCCCCCTCAGCCTGGCCTACTTCCTGAGAGGATACATCCTGTAACAGTAAAGTCTCTCCCTGAGACTCCAAAGAAACACCTGGCAAAACCTCCGGCTCCACTGAGTTTCTAAAGAACCGACGCCTGGGACTGTCGGTTCTTCCACTCTAGGCTTTGCTGCTTTGTCCTTGCTTTTTAGCGAAGCCAGGCCGGAGCATCCGACGGCATTTTATAATTACAACGCTTCCCAAACACTAACCTGGCACAGTCTAACCTTCTCTTAATAGTGCGTTTGTTAAATCTAGCACAAGAGCGGCAACCAACAACGTCGTGCTCAGGCCCTAAACAAGGTATACACAAAGTATGGTAATCCCTATGAGGTATCTGTTTCCAACAAGAAATACAGTTATTCACTTTTTCTGACATCCGTTAAATACTGAGGCAAGAAAAACCAAAATATTCCCCAACGGGGTACTTAGCCAACTTTGATTCGGTCTGAAACTCTGGCTTCAGAAACTTTCAGAACGCCAACCTGCACTCGCAAAATTGCTTCTGCATCGGACCATGCGGCAAAAAAGACTGAGGATATGACGTCGGTCATGCGCATTAGTACCCTGACGTACTGACGTCAGTCTAATGCGCCCTGACCGACGTCAGCCATATACTTTGGTATTCGGGCCGACTGGACAGCGGACTACCCAATAGTTAGGACTGCAGCAATGTGGAATGAAGAACATCAGCAGGAATAGGGGCTGTGTACGGGTCCAGTCCCTGGGTATGAGCCCAAACAGAAAACCTTTTCCACTTGCTGGAATAAATCTTCCTAGTGGAAGACTTATGAGAAGAGGATAAAATGTGTACTACCTCAGGTGAAAAACGATGAAGTCTGACTAAGGATGGAAGTGGAGTAGCCAGGCTGTCAACCTGAGGGTCCGCAGGGAGGGATGGAACTGTCTCGACATGTGTGTCAGTAGGTCTGGTACTGGGTCCAGAATCCAAGGACTGTCCACTGTGTACTGATGAAGAAAGGAGAACCAGACTTGGCAAGGCCAGTGTGGGGCAATTAGAATCATCTTGCTTCCCGAGAATATGGCTTTTTGAATCACTCTTGGTAACAGAGGAAACAGAGGGAAAGCATAGAGCAGACCGGGGGGGGGCAATCATGGACTACAGCGTCCCTGGATGACTCCCCCTGTGGGGGGATCAGTGTGAAGTAGTTGCTGCACTTGGCATTGAGGGGACTGGCAAAAAGATCGCAGCAAGGCTGACCCCAACTGCTAAAAATCTGTTCCGCAACCCAACGGTTCAGGGACCACTCGTAAGGCATCAGAATAGCTCTGCTCAGCCTGCTCATGGCCCGAGCCACTAACGTTAAGACTGCATC
>NC_056728.1:834381222-834469377 GCF_019279795.1 Protopterus annectens | reverse complement strand
AGAGTCCTCGTAGGCCTGGAAGGATTTTCTTGGGTATCAGAATGCTCAGAATCCCCAGAAGCTTCATCCAAAGAGAGGTCGTCTGCCTGCTCAGTTCTAGGCCTTTTCTCTGCAGGTGGCTGAGAACCCCTGTCCGGATGAGGCTGAGTCCCCCTGATAAGGGAAATAAGATCTGCAGCCAGAGACATGATCTGCTTATCAGATGAAGGGCCTGGGTAGCAGGCTTAGGATGGGCCTTGGCCTGACTGGCGGCCTTAGCACATGCAAAGGCCTTGATGGATATGGAGACAGGGGGCCTAGCAGCCCCACGTGCAGGCGTAACCTTGTCCACAGAAATGGTGAGGGGTAGTTCCAGAACTTCGGTTTCTGGAGGAAAATCAACAACCGGCACCGGAGAGATCTCTGAGACCGAAGGTCGTGTTAACGCTGTGTCGTCGGCCTGGAGCGGTGGATTTACCACTCAAGGGACCGGAGCACTAGCAGAGGGTTTAGGAGTAGCATCGTAGTGGACGCGGGCCGAGGTGTCAGTCCCGTCCTGCGGTTTTAGCAGATTGGGTTGTGGGTTGATCCGACGGCATGATATATGCAAAAGATTCACCGAAAAAGTTCTCGGCGAATTCTGCCCGGCGCCTGAGAGTGCGCTTATTAAAGGAAGCACAGGCCGAGATGTCGTGGGTCTGGGCCCAGGCAAAGAAGGCAGAGAGAATGGAAGTCCTTATGAGGTATTTGTTTACCACAAGACAAACAATTATTAACTTTCAATTTGTTCTGACATCGGCTGAGGCAAGAATAAATGTTCTCAACGGGTACTTAGCTTTTAGATGACTTCGGTACTGAAAACTCAGGAGCTGACCGACCGGCACTTGCGAACTGCTTCTGCTTCGGGCACCGCTGGCAAAAAAGACTGAAGAAGATGGCGCCGGCCGATGTCTTTATACTCCAGCCATTGTGACGCCGGAGAGGAGGCGACACCAGCCGACGCCGGACCCAGACTTTGTACTGCCGACCGAGGGCTGCCTGAGGCAGGACAACCCATATGTTATGACTGCAGTTGCATTCTTGAAGGACATCACATAGAAAGACTGAGAAACCAGAAAGTACAGTTTTGTACCTACCATAAAATGTAGATGGCCGAGAGGTATGCAGGTGCAGGCATAACAGATGGGGTGTCCTGCCTCAGGCAGCCCTCAGGCGGCCCGATTCCAAAGTCTGGCTCTGGCCTCGGCTGATGTCGCACTTTCCACGCCAGAGCTGCCTGGGGTATAAAAGCATCAGCCAACGCCATTTTCCTCAGTTTTCTTGCCCCAGATGCCAGGTGCCCTCTAGGAAGGCTAAATTTGGATAAATGCTGAAAAGTTCCAAACATTTGCAAATTATATACATGAATAAACAAACAAATACACTATAACAGATTCCCCCAGCTAGCTAAAAGAGGGGTAAGCACCCTAGGAATACCAAAAAGGGGAAGGAGGGAGGGTAATCCTGACTGCAGATGCATACCTATCAGACATCTACATTTATGGTAGGTACAAAACTGTACTATGTCCTTCAAGGATGCATCTGCAGTCATAACATATGGGTAGAATACCATAGCCAATCTGGGGGGAGGAGGTACTAAGAAAAGGATGGTGTAGTTAAGATCCCCTGCAGGACTGCAGTTGCAAACCCTGCTCTGGATCTAGAGTATAAAGGTAGATTGTAATGCTTGGCAAATGTATGCACGGAGGTCCAAGTAGCAGCTTCTAAAATGTCCTTGGTAGCCACCCCCCTTAGGAAGGCTGTAGTGGTGGCCGTGGCCCTTGTGGAGTGAGGCCTGATATTTTCAAGAACTGTCTTTCCATGAAAGGAGTATCAAAAGCGAATGCAATTTCCTATCCATTTTGAAATTGTCTGTTTGGAAATTGCTCTTCCTTGCACCCCAGTTGCATATGCTACAAAAAGTTGGTCAGTTTTTCTGCTAGTTTTTGTTCTGTCCAAAGAGTAGTAGTTGTCTGTGTATATCCAGCGTGTGCAAAAGTTTTTCCCTTTATTCTGTGGATTAGGGTAGTACGTAGGCAAGTGAATAGCTTGGTTCAAGGATACCCTAGATACCACCTTTGGCATAAAAAGTAGGATTGGTTCTTAGTGACACTCTGTCCTGGTGGAAAATAAGAAAAGGCTGCACTACCATTAATGCTTGTAACTCAGATACTGCCTTGCTGAAGTGATTGCCAGAAGGAATGCAGTTTTCCAAGATAGAAACTGTAGATCCGCTGATGCTGCTGGTTCAAAAGGAGGTAGTGTCAGTTTTTCCAGCACAAAGTTGAGATCCCAGGCAGGTAGAGGGGGTCTTATTGGAGGTTTAACATTTTGATCCCTCTCAGAAATTGTCTGAGGAGAGGGTGTGAGAAGATAGGTGGATCCACATTGTATTCTGCTGAAATTGCTGAAGCATGAATCTTAATGGAAGAATAGGACAGGCCATTGTGGAACAATTCTGCTAAATATTCTAGGATATGTGCTAAGTTTGCCACTGTGACATCTGTGCCTTTTGATGTGCTCCAAATGAGAAATCTCTTCCATTTAGCTGAGTATGTCTTCCTTGTGGAAGGCCTGCAGCTTCCAGGATAATGTCCTTCACCCTCTGAGATAAAACAGTTTGATTGGGACTTAAGGAATTTTCCAGGCAGTTAGCTGCAATGTTTTCAAGTTGGGATGTAGGGTCTTGAAATTGTTCTGCTAGAAGAAGAGGCCATAGGGGAGAGTCCATGATTTTGCCTGAGACATGCTTCTTAATAGTGGATACCAGTGTTGTCTTGGCCAGTCCGAGCTATTAGTATCACTTTTGGCTGTTCCTCGCTGATTTTCAGTAGAACCTTGTGTATCAATGGGAGAGGTGGAAAGGCATATACTGTTAGTGCTTTCCAGCTGAAAGAGAGAGAGTCCACCCTCCAAGCTTATGGGTGGTATGTCCTTGAGCAGAATGTCTTCAGTTGATGGTTGAGTGGGGAGGCGAACAGATCTATCTCCGGCATTCCCCATGTCTTTGCTATGAGCTTGAAGATGTCTGGGTGCAGCATCCATTCGTGTGCATCCATGGTAGTTCTGCTTAGGCTGTCCGCCAGTGCATTTTCTTTCCCTGGCACGAATTGGGCCTGTAGTTGGATATTGAGGTTCAGGCATAGATCCCACAGATTCATAGCCATCCGCATAGCGGGTAAGAATGTGTGCCACCCTGTTTGTTTATGTACCACATGACCGTGGTGTTGTCTGTCCTTATTAACAGTTGTCCTTGTTGGAGGAAGGGTTTGAATGCCTCAATTGCATGTCTCACTGCCAGCATTTCCTTTTGGTTTATGTGCATGCTTAGTTGCCCTGAGGCCATAGGCCTTGGATGCATTTGTCCTCCATGTGTGCTCCCCATCCTCGGTCCGAGGCGTCTGTGGTGATGGTCTGCCTTGCTTTTGGTTTGTTGAAAGGCAACCCTCTGTTGGACTGGCAGGCCTGAGCCCACCACAGGAATTCCTTTTGAAGGCATGGAATGATTGGTATCATGGTTTCTAAACTGTGACTGTGTTGAGACCATACACTCCTTAGGTACCATTGTAATTTCCTCATATGCAGCCTGGCATGTGGGATTAGAATTATGCAGGATGCCATGTAACCCAGGGCCTGCAGGAATTTCCTTGCAGTAAGCTGAGTTTGTCTTGTCAAAATCATGAAGTAATCTGGAAGTTGTTTTTGCTTTTCTTCTGTGAGAAAGGCCATTTGGGTGCTTGTGTCCAGATCTGCACCCAAAAAGGTGATCCTTTGGGATGGTACTAGTCTTGACTTTTGATGTTGACTGTGTATCCCAAGGCCTGTAACAGGTGTATGCTATAGGCCAAGTCCTTTAACAATTTGTTCTTGTTGTCCGCTTGTATTAGGCAGTCGTCCAGGTATGGATAAATTTGAATTCCCTGTAGTCTGCAATGTGCAACTACTGATGCCAGGCATTTCGTGAATACTCTAAGCAGTAGATAAGCCAAAGGGCAATGCTGAGAATTGATAATGCTCTGATCCGCAAGAAATCTGAGGTGTCTTCTGCAACTTGGTCGGATAGGGACGTGCAGGTATGCCTCCTTGAGATCTAGAGTCACCAGCCAAGACTCCTTGCCCAACATGGGAAGAAGTTGCTGTAGTATCAGCATTTTGAATTTTGGCACAATGAGATAAGTGTTGAGTGCGGACAAGTCGAGAATAGGCCTCCATTGATTTTCTTTTCTTGGTACAAGGAATAGTCTGGAGTAAAATCCTTGGCCTTGTTCTGAACATGGTACCTTTTCTATTGCTTTCATCTGAAGTAACTTGCTGATTTGTTTTAAAGCCTCTGCCTTCTGATTTGGTGGAAGGTTTGGCATTCCGCTTCTTTTTGGCAAAGTGTGGAAGTGAAACCTGTATCCTTTGTCTATTATTTGCAATGCCCAAGTATCCTTTGTAATGTAATGCCAGTTTTTTGAGAATAAAGCCAGCTTTCCGCCTAAGGGTGCTTCCAGTTGATCCCTGGTAGGCGGAATCAGAGTCAAGTCATTGAGTCTGTCCTGTAGTAGTGGTTGTTGTAGCTGTTGCACTACTCCTCTGGTTGGCAGGCTGCCACTGACGGCCTCTGTAGGAGCCCTTCGATTGACCTCTGCCTCTAGAGCGCCTGTTCCTGCCTCTCTGGGCTCTGTCCGAGTCTGGAAAGGACCAATTTTTTGTAGGCCAGTTTCTGCTGAATCTCGGTGGTTGAACTTGCAGGAAATCTTTAACTGTTTGCACAGATTTTGCTTTTTCTTCAACCTTTTAGAATCTCCTGAGCAGGGGAGCCAAATAAATTTTGTTTCTCCATTGAGCATCGAGGAGTTTAACTTTGACATGGTCTGGCAAAGATTGCTCCTTCAGCCAGGCATGTCTACTTAATAACTGCCCCAGTCATAGCTGATCTAAATGAAGCCTCCAGTGCATCATAGCCACATTTTAAGAAATGATTACTAACCTGTTGTGAGTTATGTACCAAATCCTGAAGGGATTTACGGTCTAGGGTTCAGAAGGAGAAAGTTTCTTATTCAATTCATCTAGCAAATACTCTTGGTACTGTATCATATGGAAGTGACAGTTTAATGCCCTGAGAGAAAGAGCTGCAGATGTATACACCTTCTTACCCCATCTCTAAAGCTCTAGACTCTCTATCAGAGGGTAGGGATTTTGGCAGTAGCGGCTGCAACCCCTTTTGGGCCCTGAGAAATAGTTTCTGGATCTACAGAATGGGTTTTATACAGATGGAAATGAGAATCCGGGACCCTGTAATATCTGTCAGGTTTGGCAGGTGCCGGAGGAAGAGTATCAGGGGCTGTACTGACATCATTGTACACAAGAGTATCAGGGGCTGTACTGACATCATTGTACACAAGAGTATCAGGGGCTGTACTGACATCATTGTACACATCATCAATTACATTTAGAACAGGAGGTATAGCTAAGGGCCTATGCTAAGGCAAATGCAAAAAGGTCCGTAATCTTTTTCTAGAATCAGAGAAATCCTGATCTTGCCATTGAAAGTGCTCTCTCATGGAGTGTAAAGTCTCCCCAAAGGAAAATTCTTCAGGAGGGGAGGCCGAAGGGATGGATTCCTCTGCATCTGAATCCTCATAAGGAGAGTAAGCCTCTTCCTGGGGGTCTGACAACTCAGATCCATCCATGGAGTCATCTGAGGAGAGGGGTTCAGAGGGGTCAGTCCTGGTCCTTTTGTCTGGAGGAGGTTGAGAGGCCCTGTCTGGGTGAGGTTGTGAACCCCTAATTAAGGAGATAAGGTCCTCAGCCAGGCTGAGGATCTGTGAACTAGAGGAAGGCCTCTGTGGTGTAGATTTGGTAGGCAAAGCTTTAGAAAGTTTGGCAGCTTTAGCCCTAGAAAAGGCCTTAATGGACCTAGAAGCTGGGGCCCTAGCTGCCCCACGTGCAGGCAGAAATGTCCAAAGGTATGGTGTCGGACAAATCCTGAACACTAGCTTCGGTAGGTAGTTCTGAAGCCGACTCAGCCGGGCCTCGGCCTCGGCGGTCGGAAGTATGGTTTCGGAAGAAGGAATCGTCGAGGACTCGGTTTCAGCCGAAACCGAGACACACACGGTAGGCCTAGCCATGGTTTCAGCCAAAACCGCAGGCCGCGAGTGTCGGTCCTTTTCCTTGCGTTTTTTGACCATATGGTCGAGTCTCCGACGGCATTTTATAAGCAAAAGCGGCTCCAAAAAATTCCTCTGCAAACTCCGACCGACGTCTAAGAGTTCGTCGGTTGAAGGAGGCACAGGCTAAACAGGCCGATACGTCGTGGTCTGGGCCTAAGCAAGGAAGGCAGTAAGAATGGAAATCCTTATGAGGTATTTGTTTCCCACAAGTTAAACAATTATTTACTTTGTCTGACATCGGCTGAGGCAAGAAAGAGTCCCCAACAGGGTACTTAGCTTTTTCAAGTCTTCGTAGCTGAAATCTCTGGATCTGACCGACCGCACTTGCAAACAGCTTCTGCTTCAGGTACCGCGGCAAGAAAGACTGAGGAAAATCGCGCTGGCTGATGCTTTTATACCACCAGATTCCCTGACGCCGGGGAAAGTGCAACATCAGCCGAGGCCAGACCCAGACTTTGGAATCCGCCGACCGAGGCTGCCTGAGGCAGGACAACCTATATGTTATGACTGCAGATGCATCCTTGAAGGACATCAGAACTAGTATCTCAGTCCTCAAAAACCTTGGAGGTTGGTGGGTGGGAAGTAAGAATGAAGGCAAGATGAACAACTCAAATGGAACTTTATGGTGAGTACATAACTTTATGTGAAGTTGTTCTATCTCATTGCTCATTCTTACAGATGGGTAGCATCCCAAGCACCATCTTTCTCGGTGGCTCACGGAGTATATTTTTTAGGACAGTAGACCAAAAAAGACCCTGTCCCTGGAGGCCTTGTCGACATTATAATGAGTTATGAAGGTATGAGGTCTTGACCAAGTAGCTGCTGCACAAATGTTGCCTATAGGAAGCCTAGCAAAAAAAGCAGAAGATGTGGACACTGCTCTGGTAGAATGAGCTTTAAATTTGTGTTGATCAGTATATTAGCAGCTGAATAAGTAAATGTGATACAAACAGATAACAATCTAGATAGTGTTGTTTTTGCCACTGCCATACCTTTTCTGGAATCTGAAAAGGAAACGAGAAGTTGTTCTGATTTTCAGAACTCTTTTGTTCTATCCAGGTAATATCTGAGCTGTCTATGAACATCAAGCTTGTGCAGCATATACTCTAAGTTGCTGGTGTGTTTGGGAAAGAGCACTGGTAAATCTTTGATCTGGTTAAGGTTAGCTTCAGTACAAACTTTGAGCAAAAAAAAAAAGAAATTATGTCTTACTATAACCGGAGCCGTGTTGGATTTATACCAAGCTTGCGTGCACCAAAAACTCTCAAGCTAAGCTGCTACCCACAACGCCTTTTGCTCAGTTACATCAGATCGAGTTTGCATGCAACATATAGAGAAAGATTAAGTCAGAGGCCATCTCTGAGCAGAAATCCAAATACACCACAAAGACCTAGAAGATCCGTCAGGAACCTTAGGAGGGGGTCGGAGGGTGATGACTGGAAGAAGATCGACAACTCAGATGGAACATTATGGTAAGACATAACTTCTTTATCTGAAGTTGTTAATCATCTTCCTATTCATCACTGATGGGACCGAGTCCTGAGCTACTTGGAGAACCTGACTGGCCATTATAGAAGAACATTCCCGAGAACCATTGAATCAAAGGCCGCTCTTCCCCTGGAGATCAGATCCAATTTGTAATGTTTAATAAAAGTGTGGGGCTTAGTCCAAATGACAGCTGCACAAATATCATCCATGGTGGCCCTAGAGTGGAAGGCAAGAGATGCTGCAATAGCCCTAGTTGAATGAGCTTTGATTTGGCCAGGCTTAGATCCCTCCGTAATGTGAAGGCAATGTAATCCCTGAGCCTTTTAGATAAAGTCACCTTTGATACTGCACCTCCCATTCTAGGGCCCGCAAAGGAAAGAAAAAGCTGGTCTGACTTACAAAATGATTTAGTTCTGTCCAGATAAAAGTGCAATTGTCTATAAACATCCAGGGAATGAAGACAGTATTCTCCTTGTTAGAGTAATTTGGGAGAAACACGGAGTTCGATGGACTGGTTAATCAAAAGTCAGAAACCATTTTGGGGAGAAATGATGAGTTAGTTCGAAGTCATACACTATCCTTATGAAAGATCAGATAAGGGCTCTTGATACATAATGCTTGTAATTCAGAAATCTGTCTTGCTGAAGTTATAGCCACCAGGAATAAGGATTTCCATGATAAGAATTTTAGATCACAGGTGGCAGCTGGCTCAAACGGTGGCAGGGAGAGAGCCTGCAGAACCCAGGACAAATTCCATGCCTTCACCAGCTGTCTGATGGGAGGCCTGCTGTGAAAAATACCCTTGAGGAAGGTCTTGCAAATACGAGAGGAGATAAGCAGTACTCCTTCAGACCAGTTATGGAAGTTGGAAATAGCTGCTAGATGGACTCGAATGGTAGATGCCGAGGCCCCTTTGTCGAACAGCTCAGCCAACTAATGAAGAGTAGTGGTTACAGGGGCTGAGTACGGGTCTAGCTCATGATTACGTGACCAAATAGACCATCTTTTCCATTTATCCCTGTGAAGTTTTCTGGTGGATGGTTTATGAGAAGCCAAAATAATATCCCAGACGGGAAGAAAGGGTTTCCTGCCTGGCAACTAATGGAAGTGAAGAAATCAAGCTGTCAGTTTAAGGGCGGACAGATTCGGGGGAGTCAGCCTTTGTGGGTGAGACATTAGATCCTGTCGAGTGTCTAGGATACAGGAGATTGTAACAGATGAGGTTGAAGGAAGGGGAACCACACTTGATGAGGCCAGAACGGAGCGATGAGGATCACTTTGCTTCTCAACCAGATGGCCTTCTGTAGAACAAGTGGAATCACAGGAATCGGAGGGTAAGCATAAAGAAGACCCATGGGCCAATAGTGGACTAGAGCTGCCTCTCAGTGACTCCCTGAAAGGGGGAAAGAGGGCAAAGTAGCTGCTGCATTTTGTATTTGAAGGGGAGGAGAAAAGGTCGCAGCATGGCTGGCCCTAACAGCTGAAAATTAGAAGTTATGTACATCCCATAATGCTCCATGTTAGTTGTCTTCTCTCACCTTCTTTCTTGCTGGATGGGTTCGGAGCTGATCCTCGGCTCCGACTCGGCACTTGCTAAGCTCGAGAGTCACTTTTACCAGCTCGAGGCAGCCCCATATCCCATGATGCAAGGCAGTAAATACCCAGATCTCGTTTGGTACCTAGAGGGAAAACTACCTAGCATAAAAACTTTCCACTAAGGAAAGAAGAGCAATTAGCCTAAAAAGGCTGTAAGGGGAAAAGTACAGTTTTGTACCTACCATAAATGTAGATGTCCAATAGGTATGCATCTGCAGTCATAACATATGGGTTGTCCTGCCTCAGGCAGCCCCTCGGTCGGCCGGATTCCAAAGTCTGGGTCTGGCCTCGCTGATGTCGCACTTCACCCGACGCCATAGCTCCCGGGTATAAAGGCATCAGCTGACGCCATTTTCCTCAGTCTTTCTTGCCGCGGTGCCTCAAGCAGAAGCTGTTCGCAAGTGCCGGTCGGTCAGATCCAGAGATTTCAGCTACCAAGACTTCTAAAAGCTGGTACCCCGCTGGGGACTCTTTCTTGCCTCAGCCGATGTCAGACAAAGTAAATAATTGTTTAACTTGTGGGAAGCAAATACCTCATAAGGATTTCTACTCTTACTGCCTTCCTTGCTTAGGCCCAGACCACGACGTATCAGCTTGTTTAGCCTGTGCTTCCTTCAACCGACGGACACTTAGACGTCGGTCGGAGTTTGCAGAAGAGTTTTTTGGTCCCGCTTTTGCATATAAAATGCAGTCAGAGACTCCGGACTACACATTTAGCCAAAAACGCAAGGAAAAGGACAGACACGCACGGCCCGCGGTTTCGGCTGAAACCACGGTTAGGCCTACCGCGAGTGTCTCGGTTTCGGCTGAAACCGAGTCCTCGGTTCTTCCTTCGGCCGCAAGCATGCCTCCGACAACCGAGGCCACAGAGGCCCCTGCTGAGTCGGCTACAGAAATTCCTACCGAAGAAGCAGGCACACAAGAATTGTCCGACACCATTCCGTTGGACATCTCTACTCCTGCATGTGGGGCAGCTAGACCCCCTGCTTCTATGTCTATTAAGGCCTACTCCAGGGCTAAAGCAGCTAAACTTTCCAAGGCCTTGCCTACAAAAGCTCCCCCTCACAGACCTTCCTCAAGTTCTCAGATTCTCAGCCTTGCTGAGGACCTTATTTCTCTGATCAGGGGATCCCAACCTCACCCAGACAGGGCCTCACAACCCCCTCCTGAAAAAAGGCCTAGGACTGAACCCCCTGAACCTGTCTCCTCTGACTATTCCTCGGATGGATCAGATTTATCAGACCATCAGGAAGGGCCATACTCACCTTATGAGGATTCGGATGCAGAAGACTCCATTCCTTGGAGTATCTTGGAGAAAGAAGGTGAGAGAAGACAACTAACATGGAACGTTATGGTAGGTACATAACTTCTAAATGTTAAGTTGTCAATCTCACCTTCATTCTTGCTGGATGGGACCGCGTCCCTAGCACCTCTATCCTGGGTGGCTCAATGGAACAGACTCTTGAGAACCGTGGAACCAAAACCGGCTCTATCCCTGGAGGCCAAATCCAATTTGTAATGAGAAACAAAGGTATGAGGAGTGGCCCAAATGGCTGCTGCACAAATAGTATCTAAGGGTAGCCTAGCCTGAAAAGCTGTAGAAGTGGCTAGGCCTCTAGTGGAATGTGCCTTGGTTTTGAGCACAGTTGTTTGCCCCTAAGTTGATAAATCTCAGAAATGGTGGAAGATAGCCATCTAGATAAGGTCACTTTGGAAACAGGGAGGCCTTTCTTATTTTCAGCATAAGAAAGAAAAAGCTGATCAGACTTCCTGAATTGCTTTGTTCTGTCCAAATAATATCTGAGTTGGCGGGAACATCTAGATAATGTAATTTTTGTTCCGATCTGTTGGAATAATTTGGAAAAAATATAGGGAGATCAATGGATTGGTTTAAATTTGTTTTTGAAGCAATCTTGGGCAAAAAGGATGGATTAGTTCTCAAGGATACTCTGTCCTTGTGGAAGACCAAATATGGGGACTAACAGAGAGGGCATGAAGTTCTGACACTCTCCTAGCCGAGGTAATAGCGACAAGGAAGAGTGTCTTCCACGAAAGAAACTTTAGTGAACATGAAGCAGCTGGCTCGAAAGGAGGAAGAATTAAGGATGTCAGCACTAGATTTAGGTCCCATTGTGGAGGAGGACTCCTGACAGGGGGCTTCAGGAGAAAAATTCCTCTCAGAAAAGCTCTACAAAGCTTGTGGGACATAATGTTGTGATCTGCAAACCCGACATGAAAGTTCGAGATTGCAGCCAACTGAACTTTGACCGTGGAAGATGAAGAACCCGAGAGAAAGAATTCCGCTAGAAAATCCAAAACTGCATGAACAGGGGCAGTAAAGGGATCTATATTCCTTGATTTCGCCCAAAGGGAGAAACGTTTCCACTTACTAGAGTAAATCCTTCTAGTAGAGGATTTAAGGGAAGCTACTATGATATCCCTAACAGGGTTAGAGATCATAGGAAGCCTGGCTAAGGAAGGAAGTGGAGCAACCAAGCTGTGAGGTTGAGAGAAGGAATGGACCGATGCATCTGACCTGATTGGTGGATCAGAAGATCTGGCGCTGGGTCCAGATGCCACGGCTGCACCAAGATGACGATGAAGGAACGGAAACCAAATTTGTTGAGGCCAATACGGGGCAATGAGAATCATTTTGGCTCTCAAAACGGTAGCTTTCTGGAGTACCTGTGGTATCAATGGAAAGGGAGGAAAGGCATAAAGACGTCCCTGGGGCCAATCTTGGGTAAGAGCGTCTCTGGGGGGATGGCCCGGAAGTGGGAAGAGAGAGAAGAAGACTGGGCATTTGCTGTTTTGGGGAGTAGCAAAAAGATCGCAACATGGGCGGCCCCACTTCTGAAAAATCTCCTCCACTATAGATTGCTTGAGAGACCACTCGTGAGGCATGAGTATAGCTCTGCTCAATCTGTCCGCTAAAATGTTGGTTTTCCCAGGGATGTGTTGCTACCAGAAACCGATGAGAGGAGATCACCCATTGTCAAAGTCTGAGAGCCTCGACACAAGGGGTAGGACTTGGTTCTGCCCTGCTTGTTGATGTACCATACTACGGACATGTTGTCCGTGTGAACTGCAATCGTTCCCAAGGGAAGAAAGTCGTTGAGGGCTTGCAATGATAAAAGCACTGCTCTCATCTCTAGGACATTTATGTGCAGGTGGTATTCGAACGGTTGCCACGTCCCATGAACCATCCTGCCCTGATAATGACCCCCCCCCACCAGATCAGGGAGGTGTCCGTAGTGACTGTGGCTACCGGGCCGGGAAACAAAGGGTCTGCCCTGATGGACTTGGGGAGAAGAAATCCACCAGGATAGATGGTTTTGTTAGTTTGTGTCACCAGGATCTGGTGACGATGGGAAGCTGTTGGAAGGACCATTGGGTGAACAACATCCATTGAAGGAGACACATGTAAAACGGGCCAAAGGAAGAAGAGTAATGGCAGCTGCCATGAGGCCCAATACTTTCAGGACCAGTCTGGCTTGCACCTTTAGCTGGCAAGGATGATCTGCACATGGTTTTGGATATCTAGGATTCTCTGGCTTGTGAGGTTTGCTGACATCCGAACAGTGTAAATTTGCTCTATAAAAGTAATAGATTGGCAGGGCAATAAGGAGGATTTTTCAGAGTTGACCGAAATTCCTAACTGAATGCAGAGATTTAGGTGTAATCTCTGGCTTGGAGAAGTTGATGCCTGGTGGTGGCTGAGAGGAGCCAGTCGCCGAGATACGGAAACACCTGGAATCCTTGACGCCTCAGGTGAGCGTGACCACTGCCATGCATTTGGTGAACACTCTGGGGGCTGTAGTGAGACAAAAGGGCAGGGCTCTGAATTGAAAATGACTGGACCCCAGCCGAAAGTGGAGAAACCTTCTGGAGCGTCTGTAGATTTTTATGTGATAGTACACATCCTGAACGTCTATTGAGCACATCCAGTTGTCTTTGCCTAGTAAGGGCAAACTCGATTGAAGTGTGACCATCCGATATCTTGTCTTTTTCACCGACTTGTTGAGTCGGCTGAGGTCCAATATTGGTCTCCAATCTCCCGTCTTTTTGGGAACCAAAAAGAACCTTGAGTAGATTCCAGGCTCTGAATGGTCTGTTGGAATTGGCTGAATGGCCCTTTTTTGTAGAAGCTTTGATACTTCTAATTTTGCGATTTCCCTTAGACCGGGTGGAACATCTGGAAGGGAATTTTTGTGAGGGAAGGGACTTTCCTCGAAAGGAATCTTGTAACCCTCGGATATGATCGACTGTACCCATTTGTCTTGCGAAAGGGAAAGCCAGGCTTCTGGGTACAGCGATAATCTTCCCCCGACTACCTCCAAGGGTGGACAGTCGGGCAACACCTCAAGGATGCTGGAAGGGCTTGTCAGAGAGAGTCTCTCTGCTGCCCTGGTTCTGCGGACCCCCTCTGCCCCTAGGGTGGTGTCTGTTGTTATTACCCCCTCTGCCTCTAGGGGTAAACTGACCACGTGTGTCCGGGCGTGACTCCTGAGATTTTCGAACCACATCTTTCCCCGCTCTGTCCTTTGGGGTAAGGCCTAGAAGGGGTGGAAAACGGACTCCTACGGCAGAAAGAGTCTTGCCGCCTTGCTCACACCTGGTCAACGTATCCTTCACCTGAGGACCAAACAATGTTGTCCATCGAAGGGAGAGTTTGTGAAGGACGCCTTAAAGGGGTCTGCAAAATTACAGAGCCGCATCCAGGACTGACGTCTAAGAGCCACTCCTGTCCCTGCAGCTCTACTCGCTCCATCTGCTGCATAAGAAATTAGCCGCATGGAGGAGTTGGTTATGGAGTTAAGGATTCCTAGCTGAGAAGCAATCTTCTCCTGAGCCCCTGCAGCTGAAGGATCCTGTACTACTTCACCTAATTCTTTAAGGATGTCCCTTTGAAGTCTGGTGAAGTGACATAAATAATTCAGCGAACGCATGGCAAAGGTCGCTGAGGAAAACATCTGCTTACCATACCTGTCCATGGTCCTAGAATCCTTGTTAGGAGGATGGACTGGTATGGAAGGATCTGCAATTTCCTTCTTGGTGGTGGCCGTCACCACCATGGCATCAACAGGGACACCTTTTATAAGAAATTGTTTCTCGGAAGGGGCTGTAATAAATTTAGAAGGCCTCCTGGGAACTGGTTCCATGGAATCAGGAGATGCCCACGCCTTCCGAGCTATCACCTGCATGAGGGGGTCGAAAGGCGGAGACACCCAGGAGGTGGAGGGTCGAGATCCAAACGCCTCTAGGTATACCGACTCATCCTCGGAGGGATTAATGGAGGGCCAGTTTCCCCTCTGTTTTAGGAGTTCTAGGATGTCTGAAAAGGAGACATCCTCAGAGGGGGATCTTGGGGACCCCTCCGACTCATCTAAGTCAGTATCTGAAGTTGTAGACTCAGGGGAGTCTAGGTGCTTCCTCTTACAGGTCCTCTTACGCAGAGGATCTCCTGACGGATCAGGAGAATCCTCGGAAGAGGGGGTTCTTCCCAGTGGGGAAACCTGAGGCGATAGATCTCTCGGTCCGGGAGCAAGAGAGCGGGAAGAGACATCTACAGGCACCATAGAGGGAGGAGCTAAGGGGATAGACTGCTGACTGACCCCGAGGGCCAGCACACTCCTCATCACCTCGAAGGCTCCCCTCCCAGGGAGATCCGAGAGACCCCGCTCCGAAGAAACAGGGGCTCCCGGGCCCACCAAAAGGGAAGGCTCCGAGGCAGATGTCGGAGCCGAGCTGACCAAGGCCGAAGCCCCAAGGGGAAGAGCAGGGTCGGACAAGGGTCCGATGCCACTCACCCCCTCGGAGCAGACCAGGGAAGCCCGACCACCGGATCCCTCCAAGGAAGGTCTCGAGGAGGAGATAAGAGTAGAAGCTGAAGGAGCAGAAAGGGGTGGTATCTGCCCCACAGCCGTAGCAGTGACTATTCCAATAGACTCCGGCTCCGAGCTCTGGAGGAGAGTCGGAGGAGGAACTTGAAGAGGGTGTGAACTAGTAGTCGTCTGTTGAGACGGACTATGAAGCATTTGGGCTAGTGCCTGTGATTTTAACAATCTGCTTACCACTCTCTCCAAATCATGGTCTGAGAGCCTGGAAGACCTAGATGATCGGCTCCGATGGCTCCGCTCCGAAAGAAGAGAAGAGGTCGGAGGTGAAAGTATAGGCTCCAAAGAGGGAGACCTGGACCGCTTCCACGACAGAACCATCGGAGCCGAAGAACCCTCGGTTCCAGACGGAGCCGACAACTTATCAGCTCCGAGCCTGGTCAAAGATGCATCGGCTCCAGCCGGAGCCGATACAGGCAAGGAAGTAATGGTATCGGAGCCGGCCGGCGCCGATACCGAAGCCTTAGACACATGGTGTTCGGAGCCGGTCGGAGCCGACACCAATGTGGCAGTTAAAGGATCGGCACCGATAGCCATCGGTGCCGAAGATTTAGTCAAAATAAGATCGGCTCCAGTCGGAGCTGATCTCGACTCCAAAGGAGTCGGAACCAGGGCCGAAGGCTTGGATGCAGAAGCCTGGGCCTTGGAGGTCTTAGAGGGCTGACTCGAAGCAGACTTGGCCGGGGAGCCCTCCGGTTTAAGAAGTCCTCTTAAAATTAATTTATTTCTCCTTTCCTGCAGGTGGAGAGGTCCCAGGCAATAGATACAAGAAGTGTGACCGTCTGTCAGACATCTTCTGACAGCACGAGTCACACTTCTTGAAGCCTGAGACCCTCGGTTCTTTGGACATAGTGAGCACACACAAAAAACACACTACTCACACAGTCCCAGAATCAGAAAATTTAACTTAAAAGGGGGAAAAATAAACTCACACACACGCCCTGACAGGAAGGGATGGGAGAGGATTGAAGGCCCGACTAAGTAAAAACAACTAGGGAAATAGTAAACTAGGAGCTAGAGACCCTAAAACTATCTAAAAGTGACAAATACACTAAAAAATGTGAGAAAAAAAGAGGAATGGGGTGACTAATATTTGAATAACAAATTACTTACCAAGAGCTGGTAAAAGGAGAACCTCATCAGCGAAGCGGCAAACGAGATCTGGGTATTTACTGCCTTGCATCATGGGATATGGGGCTGCCTCGAGCTGGTAAAAGTGACTCTCGAGCTTAGCAAGTGCCGAGTCGGAGCCGAGGATCGGCTCCAAACCCATCCAGCAAGAATGAAGGCGAGATTGACAACTTAACATTTTCCGTCACCACACTCGGGTTGAGAGACTATAGGTTCATAGGTTCATACTAGGCTATCTGCCCAAGGGCATTTATAAGCCTAGCCCATAGTTATTTGGCTTTCGCCACCCCTTTAGTTTGAATAAAACTATGCCTATTATTTTGCTGTGCCTCTGTCAAGCAGTGACACTGAAGTAATCCCTGGGGTATATCTGCGATCCCCCATCCATTGGTCAAGATTCCTCTTGAACAAGGCCAGCGAGGTGCTCTGCCTCACATGTACCGGGATTTTGTTCCACAGCATAGGGAGTCTCTGGGTGATGAATCTGTCCCTCCAGCACGTTCTATTAATAACCGTGTCAAGGTTTAAGTCTCCCGCCCTTGTGGTTCTGAGGGATCTAGATTTTTTGAGGTGAAGCATATTCATCAAATCAGGGTTTGACATGGCCTTATATGTCAAGCACAGGTCACCTCTGAGCAAGCGGTATGAGACTGAATAGAGCTGGAGTTCTTTCAGTCGGGCAGCATAAGACATATTTTTGAGACCCTTTATCCTTTTGGTGAGGAACTTTTGGGGCCTTTCCAGCTGCTGCAGGTGTTGGGTCAGATGCATTCCGAATGGGGCATTGGACTCAATCATAGGTCTAATGAGTGATGAGTACAGGGGGACGATGACCTCCCTTGATCTAGATGTGAATCCCTTCATGATCAGGTGGGCAATGTAGAAGGTTTTCCTAACTACTTTAGCAACATGAGTGTCAAACGAAAGGCTACTGTCAACCTGGGTCCCCAGATCCCTGATGACTTCTTCTGTGCTCAGTGGATTGCCACCTATATGGTAGCTAGGGGTAACCTTGTTTTTCCCGAAGGGTATGACTATGCATTTCTTGGCATTTAACTTTAGGCCATGGCTCTGGCACCAGTTATCCATTTCTGTGAGGCCCTTCTGAAGGATATCTGTGTCAGATGTGTTTTCGACTATGGGGCCCAGTTTGCAGTCATCTGCAAACTTTGTCAGCCATAACCCTCCTGTGTTTGCTTGTACTTCAGAAAAGTAGATGCCGAACAAGAGTGGACCCAGGACTGAGCCCTGTGGGACACCACTTGTGACAGGCTTTGAGTCTGACATGGCTCCAGCAACTCTGACCCTGTGGGTTCTGTCACTTAGCCAGTTTGCAACCCATCTTGTGATGTATGGGTTTACATTCAAGCTGATGAGTTTTTCGATGATACCTGAGTGGGGTATTGTGTCAAGGCCTTTGCCAGGTCAAGGTAGGCTGTATGGACTGCCTTTCCTCATCAATGGCCTTGGTGACTGTCTCAAAAAGTCAACCAAGTTTAAAAGGCATGATCTGCCTTTGACAAAGCCAAACTGGGTTGGATCCAAAGTCTGCAAGTTCCCTATGTCTTTATTTATGAGTTCCATTATGATCCTCTCCATGGCTTTGCAGATAAGGCTTGTCAAGCTAATGGGACGGTAATTTCCAGGGTCGGTGGAGGCACCGCCTTGTGAAGTGGGACCACAGTCGCGTGTGCCACTCCTTGGGTACGTATCCTGAGGTGAGGCTAAGATTAAACAGCTGTCCTAACTGCGGGTTTAATTCCTCATTGAGTTCGTGGAGCACACAGCCGGGACACCATCCGGTCCCATGGATGCTGTGTTTTTGCTTTGGAGAGAGCAGTTCTCACCTGGGCGTTGGAGATGTTTGGGGGCTACAATCCTCTGGTATAGATATCTCTCCTTTGGGGAGGGGGAGAAGTTTGCACTGAACCTGTCAGCCAGTATGTTGGCAATGTGTGTAGGTTCAGTAATCTTCACATCATTTTGAACTAATTCTGAGCATATCTGGGAGTTTCCTCCTAGGTTTCTAACATAGCTAAAGAAGGCCTTATGATTGTCTTTTGAGTCCTTGGCGATTTTTCTCTCAAAATTTGCCTTGGATGATTTTATGAGAGCTCTTAGTTTTTACTTATAATGATCAAAGGTGTCTTACCTTTCAAGGATTTTGCTCTACCTTGTAGTAGCTTCCTTGTTTATGGCTGGGGTCCACCAGACTGGACGCTTGCCTTTGGTACAAAGAGTCTTAGTTTTGTTTGGGATTGCCTGATCCATGCAGTCCTGTAGGTGCTGGTAGAAGGCATTTGTAAGTGATTCAGCGGTTTGAGTAATGTTTACCACTGGCTCAGGGGCCTTAAAGGAGACCACACTAGTTTTTAGAAGTGTGAAGTCGGCTTTTGAGAAGTTTTTCACTGTGGTCTTTTTTATTTCAGGTGGGGGCGGATGAGGACCTCCAGCGAGATTAGTTTATGATCTGATCTCACCAGTGAGGGTATACTTCGGTGTTGAACATTGTGATCCCATGTTCGTGATGATGAGATCAAGTATGTTTTCTCCTCTTGTGGGATGGTGACTAGTTGTTCCATGGCATTTGAGTTTATGAACTCCAGGAACCTTTGGGCTAGAGTGTTTGGGCTTGAGTAGTGTTCCCAGTCTATATTAGGGTAGTTGAAGTCACCTAGTATGATGGTGTTTGGAGATACATTTATCCCCTCCATTGTTTTCAGGAAGGCCATGTGAGGTTCCTGAGTTTGAGAGGGTGGCCTGTAACATGCTACAAATTGCAGAGCAGTCTTGCCTATGGTTAATTGCACCTGGATGGTCTCCGATGCATCGTGCGTTGCCACCAACCTTGAGGTGTGGGTGTCCTTTATGAATATGGACACCCTCCTTTCTTGGTGTTGTCCGGATTTTGGGGCCGGAACGCATGATATGAGGTGAAACCTGCTAGTGCTGGGGTGCTCTCAGCAGCCTTGAACCAGGTTTCTGTCACAGCACAGACATCGATGTTCTCCATACTGAGAAGGGCCTCGAGTGTGTGCATCTTGAGATTGAGACTTCTGGCATTGAGCAGCATTACCCTTAGTTTTTACTTTTTGTGTTCTAGGGTGGTAGGTTTAGAATTTGAGCCTTGCCTAAAAAGGCACTATGGGGTGGCAAGAGCCTTGCCAATATCCGAAGCCTAGGGGTGACAGGTGCAAGCCGCCCTTAAGCAGCGTGGCTTGTCCAGCATGTCATCCCAGGCAGACAGACATTGATCCCTTTGAATGACACCAGAATTTAAGCCAATTATTAAAGCTGATCATCTTATCACTGTATTGTGGCATCATTCTAGGTGAAGGTAGGATACTGCTCAAGGTCAGGGTCATACCTGCCTGGGCTACATAATCAGAGAGCTCCTCAATGTCTCTTTTCATGTAGTCCAAGGAGGTACGCCTCAGGTCGCTGACACCAGCGTGGACAATGACTGAGTCGCACTTGTACCTGCTGTTGAGAGACCTGAGTGCTTGTGTTATGTGGCGGATTCTAGCGCCCAACAGGCAGCTTACTGTGACCTTCTCCTTACTTAGTCTGGTGAGCGGACGCCAGTGTGTCTGACTATGGAGTCACCTATGACAAGTATGCTTGGTGTTGTATTTGGCCTTAAGGGCAGTGACTGCTTTGCACACTGATTTTGTTGTTTATGTGTTGTTTGTGTGGTGTATTGAGTTTGCAGTTGCTTGGGTGTCTGCTTTGGAGGCCTCTGCTGTTTAGGTAAATTTTACTCAGAGCCCGAGTATGTCTTAGTGTGTTTATGTGTTTGATTCAGTGGTGTGGTTGAGTTATGTGAGACTGGTATTGTGGTGTGTGTAGTTGCCTTCTCCTCCTGCCTGGTCTTGTCAGTCCTGAGTTGAGAGAGCTCAGCCTCCAGTCTGGCTAAATAGCTGCATCTCTCACAAGTGTTAGTGTTACGTGGGAGGAGGAGAGGGTTGTCTGTGTACATGAGGCAATTGTAACATTGTCTCAGAATTCCCAGATTCACCAACTGGGCAGGAGAGGACGCCAGCATCTGACCCTTCGACATGCTAGAAAGAATTATGAGTTGGTATGAGACAGAAAAGAAGTGGGCACTCCTGGGGGGTTTTGCTAGTGAGAGATTTGTATAATATAGGAGTGCTTGACCTGCAAAGAGAATGCTTATAAGACAAGGGATATGCTTATAAGACAAGTGCTGAGCTTTTTGAGAAGAAAAAGCTATTTGGAACAAGTGCTGCACTTTTTAGTGTAGGAGTAAACTGTTTAGGTTCCTAACAGAGCAGTTCTAAGGGAAAAATTGAAGAACAGACTTTCTGGAGCCAGAAAGAGTTTAACCTTGTTTAACCGGCGCTGCCCGATGCTGCTCTAGTGGCAACTCCGCTACAATCGGCTAAAGCACGTTAAAGCGTGCTTGATAGCAGGGGCTGGAAAGAAGCAGGAATAGACCCAAAAGGGAAAATAAAACTACAGTTTCAAGTCAGTAACCACCTCTACGGGGGCAGGAAGCTGCTCAATGTTAGTCACTGCCACTGATCAACAGAGAGACCCTCCTTCAGCCCAAGCAAAATGGCCTCACAGAAACTTTCAAACAGTTCAGGAACAGCAAGCCTGTAACTGAACTTTTTTAACTCTCAGAAAAGTGGGAAAAAAGCAAGATTTTTTTTTTTTTTTTTTTACAGAGATAGCAGAGGTTCACAAGTAATATCAAGTTATAACAGTGCAGTAAATGACCCCACACAAGAGTGCTAGGTCAAGGACAGAAAATATGCAAGTTTTAAGAAAAACGATTTAAAATTAAGTGCAAACAGGAAATTCAGCAAACAGCTTTTGGTTGTGCTCTAAATACCGCTACTAATACAGAAATCAAGTTTAACAAGCCAGAAAATGCTCAAGCTAGGCAGCTATGCAGAAAAACTTAGCAAATAAACAGAGAAAAAATACTTAAAATCTCAAAAGTGGCTCCCTTCTTCTCTCAGCGTTTTTTCCTCTTGGAGGGTGCTTCACCAACAGCCAACAAGCCTGAAAAGACCACTCATGAGGATGAAGAATGCATCTGCTCAGCCTGTCTGCAATGACGATGGAGCTCCCCAGAATATGCGTTGCGATCAGGAAGTGGTTGGAAGCTATCGCCCACTGCCAGATTCTCATGGCTTTGCAAGAAAGAGGGTAAGAGTCTTGCGCCCTCCCTGTTTGTTTATGTACCAGACCACGGACATGTTGTCCGACTAGACAGCAATCGTTCCGGATGGAAGAAGAAGATGAAAATCTTGCAATGCCAACAGCACCGCTCTTAACTCCAGGACACTGATATGCAAACTGACCTCTACATCAGAGAACGTGCCTTGGACTGACTTTCCCAGGAAATGACCCCCACCCCCCACCCCACCCCATCAGTGAAGTATCCGTGGTCACTGTGGCGCTGGGCTGTGGAACCTGGAAGGGATGACACCAAAAATTTTCATCTGTACTCATCCACCAGAGGACATCTTATTTGCAAATGTTGGCGATGAGGATCTTTGAGCTCGGTGGGTGGAGATTGGGTATCCACTAGTCCTGAAGGAGCCATTGTAGTAATCTCATATGTGTAGTATGGCTAAGGGAACTATGGGTACGGCTACAGCCATAGATCCCAAGGCTTGAAGAATCTCCCCTGCAGACACCTAGCTTTGAGAGAGTATCACCTGAACTTGTACCCTGAGTCTCTGAAGCCTGTGGAGAGGAAGTGAGATTAGGCTTGACTGCATGTTGAATACTGTCCCTATGAATTCCAATTGTTGTAATGGTGGAAGGTTTGATTTCTCCCAGTGTATGGTGATGCCTAATGCCTCCACTAGAGCCAATGTGTAGCAAAGGGCCCTGACCAGAAGATGCTTGGTAGGGGCAGAGAGGAGCCAATCGTCTAGATATAAAAACACCTGAAATCCCTGAAGTCTCAGATGAGCTGTTACCACTGCAAGACATTTCGTGAACACTCTGGGAGCCATTGAGAGACTAAAAGGCAGGGTTCTGAATTGATAGTGACTGGCTCCCAACCGGAAGCGAAGGAGGCTCCTGCAGCACTTGTCCATCTTGATATGGTAATATGCATCACGAAGATCTAATGAGCATATCCACACACCCTCCCGCAGAAAGCGGAGGATGGATTGAATCGTGACCATGTGGAAATTGGTCTGAACTACTGATTTGTTTACTTTACTGAGATCCAGAATGGGCCTCCCGCCCCCTGTTTTCTTTGGCAGCAAAAAGAATCTTGAGTAGAACCTGATCCGCACAGATCTGACGGGACCTGCTGGATGGCAAGTTTTTGAAGTAGCTTTCATATTTTGGAAGCTGCCTCCTCCCTTTGACTGGGTGGAACATTGAGAAGGGATTTCGGAGGTCTTGGATAGGATAGCAGTGGAATAAGGTAGCCTCTGGTAATGACTCTCTGCAGCCACTGATCATTCGTAATGGACAGCCAGGTAGCTTGGTGCAGAGAGAAACCCGCCCTGACTGCTTCCAGAGGAAAGCAATCGGGCAGCACCTCAGGAGCGCTGATATGGTCTACCTGAGAAGGAATATCTTTAGCCCTGGTTCCAGGGACCCCCTCTGCCCCAAAAGGGACGTCTTCCATTACTGGAACCCCCTCTGCCTCTGGAGGAGTCCTCACCACGTGCATCTCAGAAAGGACTTTGAGACTTTTTCTGCCACACTTCTCCGCTCCTCTGATTCCTGGAGAAGGAACTCTTAGGGGTGGAAAAGCATAGGCCAACGGAAGACAAGGTCTTGCCATCTTGCTCGCACCTGGCTAGTGTATCCTTGACCTTAGCACCAAACAGAGCCAAAGGCTCGATAGGGAATTTTAGAAAGGAAGACTTGGAGGATGCGAGGTCACAGATGTGCATCCAGGTGTGATGTTTCATGACTATGCCTGCACCCGCAGCTCTATCTGCTCCTTCGGTTGCGTGTGACAGCAACCTCATGGATGAATTAGATATGGATTCTAGGGTGGAAAGCTGGGAAGCAATTTACCTCAAGCTCCATCCGATACTTAACCCGTGAGGGTTCCAGAGACTTCAGAGATAAGATCTCTCTGGAGACTCGTAAAATGTGCCAGAAAGTTCAGAGACCTAACCGTGAAGGTTGCTGACACAAAGACTCGTTCCATAACCTGTCCACTGTCTGGGACTCTCTGTTGGGAGGGTGAACAGCAGGACTCTTTTCCGCAAGGTCCTTTTTCGTGGCATCCGCCACCACCATAGCGTCCACTGGCAAGCCTCTGGACCAATGGGGTTGATCCCCTGGAGGGGACAGCATTTTGTCTGATCTCCTGTGGATAGCCTTAACGGATTCAGGGTTCTTCCAAGCCCATTACACGATGAGTTTAACCAACTCATCGGCAGAGTGGGTGGGGGGGGGTCACCCAAGAAGTAGAGGGTGTAGAGAAATATCTGTGGGTAGAGATGAAGCAGTATAGAACAAGAACAAGTTATAAAAGGAGAAAAAACTTTTCAAACCAGTAAATATATCTGAAAAAAGCACTTAGCTGGAGAGCTCACTGAAACGTTGCTATATGGCTGCGCGGCAAACGAGATCTGAGGAAACTGAGCAAAGAGCATTGTGGGTAGCAGCTTAGCTTGAGAGTTTTTGGTGCACACAACCTTGGTATAAGGCCGACTTGGTTCCGAGGGCTCGGAACCGAACCCATCAGTGATGCACAGGAAGAAGATTAAAACTTCAAATTAAAGGATTTGTTCATGGGGATACTCTGTTAGCATGAAAATTCAAACGAGTAGGCTTTATGGACAAGGCCTGTAGCTCTGACACTCTACGGGCAGAAGTGATGGCTACCAAAAATATAGTCTTCCATGCCAAGTATTTCAAATCACATGAGGACGCTGGTTGGAAAGGTGGGGGAATATGTGAGAGCATAAAATTTAGATTCCAAGGGGTAGGCTATAAGGGGATCTCACAAGTGGTCTGAGATGAAAGATCCCTTTGAGGAAGGCTTTGGATAGCTTGTGAGACATTATGTTTAAACGTTCAAAGCCAAATTGAAAATTAGAGATAGCAGCAAGTTGTACCCGAACTGTTGCTGCTGCAGCTCCTTTATTGAAAAGCATAGTCAAAAACTCTAATATGAAGAAAATAGGGGATTGGTAGGGATCAATGTCATTTTGAGAAGCCCATATAGAAAATCTTCTCCATTTGCTAAGGTATAGCTTCCTCGTAGAGGACTTATGAGAAGATATCAATATATGCTGCATTTCATTTGAGAGGTTATGGAACGTGGATGTATTTAGGGAATTGGAGAAGCCAAGCTGTCAATTTCAGGGACAGAAGAGAAATATGAAGAGCCCCCGAAGAATGCATCAGAAGATCCAGAACTGGGTTGGGAATTCAACGCTCTTCCAAGACATATAGTCGAAGGATGGGGAACCCGATCGGACGAGGCCACTGAGGGGCTATTATAATGATGGCCCTTTCCAGGGCTTTTCCTTTCTGCAATAGTTTGGGTATCAACGGAACTGTTCGAAATGCAGACAGGAGACCCGGAGGCCAAACGTGTATGAGTGCATCCTTTGGGGCTTCTCCCGGAGGGGGAATGAGAGCAAAGTGGCTTCTGCATTTTTCTGTTCATGTGGTTGGAAAAAGGTCACAGCAAGGCTGGCCCCACCTGCGGATAATTCTCCCCACTATTTCTTTCTTGACCACTCGTGAGGCAACAAAATTGCCCTGCTCAGTTTGACTGCTATCACATTGGATTTCCCTTGGATGTGCGTTACTATCAGAAAGCGCTGGGTGGATGTAGCCCACTGCCATACTCTTAGGGCCAAGCGACAAAGGGGACAGGACCTGGTTCCTCCTTGTTTGTTCAAGTACCAGACCACCGACATGTTGTCCGTCTGAATCTCAATTGTTCCCGAGGAAGAGAGTCTTGGAAGTACTGCAACGCTAAAAGTACCGCTCTCATCTCCAGGACATTGATATGCAGATGTGTCTCCTGTTCGGTCCATGTCCCTTGGGCTGTTCTTCCCTGAAAATGCCCCCCTCACCCTATCAGGGAAGCGTCCATGGTCACTGTCGCTGCTGGTGAGAGTAGGACAAAAGGACGACCTATTGTTACATGAAGAGGTCAACCACCACTGAATTTTGTATGCATTTGTGATGATTATGAGATGAAACATTGGGAGCTCTTGGTAAAACCATTGAGTGAAAAACAGCCATTGCAGAAACCGCATGTGCATGCGACCCAATGGTAATGATAATATTGCAGGTGCCATCATGCCTAACAATTTTAGCACTTCTGATGCTGGAGCCCTGTCTTTGGATATGATGTTGTGAACCTGCTGATGAAGTAGTAGAACTCTTTCTTTCTGCTGGAAGACTCAAAGTGATGGTGGTGGTGTCCAATTCTGCTCTGATAAAAATGATATGTTGCAATGGCGACAAGTCATATTATTCTGAATTTATTGTAATGCCCAGATGATTGCAAACAGTAAGAGTGGTCTCCTTGGCTTGTATTAGCTGATGCCAGGTAGTGGCAATGAGGAGCCAATCGTCCAAGTACGGAAATACCTGGAATCATAAACGCCTCAGGTCAGCCGTGATTACTGCCATACATTTGGTGAACACTCTGGGGGCTGTAGTGAGACCAAAGGGAAGGACTGAAAACTGGCAATGATTGGCTCCCAGCCAGAAGCGCAGATGATCCCTAGATGCTCTGGCCATTTTCATATGGTAGTACGCATCTTTCAGATATATCGAGCACATCTAATCATCTTTCCCTAAAAACGGAAGTATTGACTGAAGCGTGACCATCTAGAACTTCTGTTCTTTGACAGATCTGTTTAGTCTGCTAAGGTCCAAAATAGGTCTCTAGTCCCCTGTCTTTTTTGGAACTAAAGAATCTTCAGTAAGTTCCGGAAACTGTCTGGTATTCTGGGACTGCATTGATGGCTCTTTCATAGCAACGTTTTTCCCTGTAACTGGGTGGAATGTCTGGGATTGTTGATGTCAATGGAGGGAGAGTGGTGAAAGGAATAAAATATCCTCTGGAAACTATACTTTGTACCCAGTTGTCGTTTATTTTGAGCCAGGCGTCTGGATACAAAGTTAAGCAACCCCCCGACTGCCTCCAGAGTAGGACAGTCGGGCCTCCTTTCAGGAATGATGGTATAGCTTCCCAAAGAACTGGTCTCTCTCGCCCTGGTTTTGTGGACCCCCTCTGCCACAAGGGTGGCATCTTCCATTATTGCCCCCTCCTCTGCCTCCCTTTTGAACCTTGGGATTGGGTCTGCTAGGGGTGGAGAAACGGACTCCGACAGCAGTCATTCCTTCCTGCTCACACCTGGTCAGAGTTTCCTTAACTTTGGGCCCAAAAAGGGAAGAGCCATCAAAAGGGGTGTTGACAAAGGATGACTAAAAGGACTCCGCGAAGGAACACAAGCGCATCAAGGAATGTCTCCAGAGAGCAATTCCTGTTCCCCCTGGCCTACTCCTTCCATCAGCGGCATATGAAATGAGACGCATGGTCAAATTCACTATGGAATTGAGGGTAGCAAGCTGGGCGGCAACTTTTGTCTGAAGCTCCTGCAGCTACCGTACCCTGAAAAGCATCTCCAAGCCCTTTTAGGAGGTCTCTTTGTAGTCTCGTAAAATGAGTCAGATAGCTCAGTAAATGCATGGCAAAAGTCGCTGAAATGTATATCCACTTCCCGTATCTATTCATGACACTAGACTCTATTAGGAGGATGGATAGAGGAAGAGGTTTCCGATATCTCCTTTTTGGTAGCTACCGCCACCACCATGGCATCAACTGGCACTCCCTTGGTGAGGAATGACTTATTTTGGGGCACAGAAATAAATTTGCAATGGTGTCCTGACACTCCACGTCCTTTGTGAGACCAAATACATGATCTCATTGAAGGGCAGAGACACCCAAGAGGTGGAGGGTTGAGACCTGAAAGCCTTTAGGAGAACTGACTCACCTTCAGTAGGGTTGGTGGACTTCCCGCCACCCCTCTGCCTAGGATTTCTAATCTCTCAGCAAATTAGATCTTCAGAGGGGGACCCTTCTGATTCATCCAAGTCTGTATTGGATGTGAGAGACTCCTGTGGAGTGCCTAAGTGCTTCCTCTTACAGATTCTCTTCTTGGGAACGTCATCGTGGGAATTTCTGGTGAGGTCTCGGAAGAGCAGGGGCCACTCAATAGGGCTTCCTGAGGCTCTGGGTCTCTACGCTTAAAAAGAATCTGTGAAGCAGAAGTGGACACAGGCACTTTTGGGGAAGAGGTAGGTGGACCTGTAAATTGTAGATGTCTTAGGAGACATCAATCTCCTCATGGCTTCGAAGGCACCTCTGCTCCGATGAGAAGGGACTGCTGGATCTAAAGAAACAAATCCCCTCGGCACCGGCACAGTGGGTTCCAAACCAGAAGTAGGAGCCAAACTCATCCGAGTTGAGACCCCGAGATGTAAAGTCGGAACCGACATGTCGGTCTGACTATCCTCCCCGGACCCGACAGGGGAGTGTCATCTCCTAGACTCCTCGATAGGTGCCAAGGAAGTTCAAGTACACGGACCCGATGGCATTAGAACAGGTTTTGGCTCCAAAGGCTCAACAATCATTAGGTTTGACTCCTCTGGCTCTAAAGGACCGGTATAGCTCAGCGGAGGAAAAGAAGTAGTAGATGGCATTACAGTTTTAGGCTCCGATACCACCTGGTCGGAGTAGACAAAAATTTAGCAAACACTGGTGCCTGTAGACACTTCTGCACCACACAATCCGAATCCAAATTGGACAGGCTGATTGAGGCGTCAAAAATTTGAATCCACTGAGTAATTTAAATGATAAAGATGCACATGTAATATGAAAGAATTACTGCTTTTGTGGGAACCAGTTTTGCTGTGGAAACCATTGTAAAGAAATGTTTCCAGAACACTCTACCGATATCTGAAGCATATAAAAATTTTCATGCTGTGGATTATTGACATGACTAAGAGCACGTATATGGTGTATTTTGTTAGCAACAAAAGCTAACAGTTTCTACTGAGGAAAGTACAGCTGTGCATGTAAACTTACCAGAGCAGTACATGATCACTGGTGCAGTAGCCTAAGCTACATGGGGTTATCTACCGCATAGTATACAACACCTGTCAGGCTTCCAAAATCTCAGGGCGCCTTGCACACGGATAAATCATTAGTCAGCTTGAGATGAGCTGACTTAAGAGTGGTTTGGGCGTTATGGCCTTCAGTGCTTTCATGACGAGTGACAGGGGGAGGCTAAGCTCTGGCAGTTCATGGCTAAGAAAAGAAAAAAACACATGTCCATACACTGCCATAAACAAAACAGAGGAGGAGGGTGGATGGAGGGATCACTGCTACTGCAGCAGTGGTCACTTGAACCTCTACTTGCTCTAGGTTTACTTACACAACTTTACTATGTTCTACATATTCACACATCTACAGCAACATAGAATATAAAGATTGGATTACCATAACATAACTGGAGGGGGACAGGAAAGGTACATGATAGTGCTAGCAAAACCTACCATATATATTGCTTTGTACAAATATGCAACGATGACCAAGTTGCTACTTCTAAAGTTCAGCCCTTTCCAAAAACCCATGATGAGTCAAGACTGTGGTAGAGCACGTCTTGACCCTGCCTGGAATACTGCTGTTTTGCTGGGAACAACAAAACATAATACCCTGAGACAAACAGTTAAAAATAGATGTTTCAGGCATAGTTTGTCCCTTTGTATAACCTTCACAAGAAGTCAACAAGGGATCAGAAGTTGTGAATTTTGTTAGTACCCGAGTTGACTGCAGACATCCAAGGTATTAAGCACTTTCTCCCTCATTTTTATTTTCTGAAAAGAAAACTGGGAGAAGGATAGTTTCCCTTACAGTAAATTTATATTCCACTTTAAGTATAAAAAAAGAAAATCAAAGTTATGTCTTACCATATCGTTCCATCTGAGCTGTTGATCTTCTTCCAGTCATCACTGATGGGTTCGGTTCCAAGCCCTCGGAACCGAGTCGGCCTTATACCAAGCTTGCATACACAAAAAACTCTCGAGCTATGCTGCTACCCACAATGCCCTTCACTCAGTTACCTCAGATCAAGTTTGCATGCAACATATAGGAGAAAACAGAAAGTCAGAGGCCATGTCTGCGCAGAAACCCTGAAACACCACAGACACAGAAGATCTGCCAGGACCCTTTGGTGGGGGTCGGAGGGAGGGTGTGATGACTGGAAGAAGATCAACAACTCAGATGTAATGTTATGGTAAAACATAACTTCTTATCAGAAGTTGTTAATCTTCTTCCTATTCATCACTGTTGGGACAGAATCCCAAGCTACTTGGAGAACTTGGGAGGCCCTTATGGAAGAACATACCTGAGAACCATTGGGCCAAAGCCTGCTCTTCCCCTGGAGATCAGATCCAATTTGTAATGCTTGATGAAGGTATGGGGTACAGCCCAAATGGCTGCTGCACAGATGTCATCCATGGAGGCCCTAGAGCAGAAGGCAACCGATGCTGGTTGCAATAGCCCTAGTTGAGTGAGCTTTGATTTGACCAGGCTTAGATTCATTCATAAGCGAATATGAGAAGCTAATGCAATCCCTGAGCCAATTTGACAAAGTAACTTTAGATACTGCATATCCCATTCTAGGGCCAGAAAAGGAAATGAAAAGTTGGTCCGACTTGCAAAAGGATTTAGTTCTGTCCAGGTAAAAACGTAATCGTCTATGAACATCCAATTAATGTAGGCAGTTTTCTCCCTTGTTTGAATAATTCGGAAAAAATACAGGGAGCTCAATGGACTGGTAAATAGGAAAGTCAGAAACCACCTTGGGGAGAAAAGATGGGTTGGTGCAAAGTGATACTTTGTCCTTATGGAAGATCAGAAAAGGGGTCTTGATACATAAAACGTGCAACTCAGATAAACGTCTGGCTGAAGTGACTGCCACCAGAAAAAAGGATTTCCATGACAGGAATTTTAGATCACATGTCGCAGCAGACTCAAAAGGGGGTAGAGAGAGAGAGATAGAGACGGAAGAACCCGGGAGAGATTCCATGCTTCACTGGTTGACTGATGGGAGGTCTGCTGTGGAAAACCCTTTTGAGGAAGGTCTTGCAAAGTCGAGTGAAAATAAGCGGGACTCCATCTGAACCATTATGGAAGTTGGAAATAGCTGCTAAATGGACTTGAATGGTGGAAACTGATGCACCATTATCGAACAACTCAGCAAGGTACTGAAAAGTAGTAGCTACAGGAGCTGGGAATGGATCTAACTTCAGATTATGTGACCAGATAGAGAATCTTTTTCATTTGTCCCTGTAAAGGTTTCTGCTGGATGGCTCATGGTATGCCAGGATAATATCACGAACAGATGAGGAGAGGGTTTCCTGCCTGGCAACTAAGTGAAGTGGAGGAACCAAGCTGTCAGCTTGAGAGTGTATAGATTCAGTAGAGTGAGCCCTTGTGGGTGAGATATGAGGTCCTGACAAGTGTCTAGGATCCAAGGAGGTTGCAACAGATATGCTAGGAGGAAGGGAAACCACACTTGATGAGGCCAGAATGGGGCAATGAGGATCACTTTGCTTCTCAACTGAATAGCTTTCCTTAGAAAAAAAGGGAATAAGTGGAATCAGGATAAAGGAGACTTGCGGGCTAATGGTGAATCAAAGTGTCTCTCGGTGACTCCCTGTGAAGGGGAAAGAGGACAAAGTAGCTTCTGCATTTTGTGTTTGAGGGGGAGGTGAAAAGATCGCAGCATGGCTGACCCCAACGGCTGAAGATTTCTGCCGTCACACTCTGATTGAGAGACCACTCATGAGGACGGAGCATGCATCTGCTTAGCCTGTCTGCAATCACGCTGGAGCTCCCCAGGATATGCTTAGTGATCAGCAAGCAGTTGGAAGCTATCGCCCAATGCCAGATTCTCATGGCTTTGCGACACAGGGGGTAAAATTTGGTCCCTCCCTGTTTGTTTATATACCAGACAATGGACATGTTGTCTGACTGGATAGCAATTCTACTGGACGGAAGGAGCGGGTGGAATGCTTGCAACCTCAATAGCACCCCTCTTAACTCCAGGACACTGATATGCAAGTTCACCTCTATGTTGGACCATGTGACTTGGACTGACTTTCCCTGAAATCAGGGACACATCCGTGGTCACCTGGTGCTGGGTTGGGAAGCCTGGAAGGGGCGACAGAAAAGATTTTCGTTTCTACTCATCCGCCAGAAGAGATATTTTTTGCAGGTGTTGGTGATGAGAATCTGTGAGGTCAAAGGATGAAGCTTGGATATCCACTGAGACAGAAGAAGCCATTGTAGTAGCCTCATGTAAAATCTGGCTAGGGGAACAATTGGGATGACTGCTGCCATAGACGCCAGAGCCTGAAGAATGTCCCTTGCAGACACCTTTCTTTGACAGAGTATCACTTGAACTTGTAACCTTAATCTCTGAAGTCTGTGAGAGGGAAGACAGACCAGACTTGATTGAGTGTTGAATATTGCCCCTATAAATTCCAATTGTTGTGACGGCTCAGGGATGGATTTTTTCCAGTGGATGGTGATGCCCAGCGACTCCGCTAGAACTAGAGTGTAGCGGAGGGCTCTGACCAGAAAGAGCTTGACGGGGTGGAGAGGAGCCAATCGTCTAAATACGGAAACACCTGGAATCCCTAATGTCTCAGATGAGCTGTGATCACTGCTACGCATTTCATGAACACTCTGGAGGCCGTTGAGAGACTGAATGGCAGGGCTCTAAACTGGTAGTGATTGTCTCCAAGCCGGAAGCGAAGGAGATGCCTGGAGCGCTTGTCCATTTTGATGTGGTAATATGCATCCCGGAGATTTAACAAGCGCATCCACACACCCTCCCGCAGAAATGGGAGGATAGATTGAATCATAACCATGCAGATCTTGGTTTGAACCACTGTTTTATTTAGCTGGCTGAGAGCCAAAATGGGCCTCCAGACCCCAGTCTTCTTTGGCACTAAAGAAAATCTTAAGTAAAACCCTGATCTGCATTGTTCTGGGGGGACCTGTTAAATGACTCGTTTTTGAAATAGCTTTCGTATTTCTGAAACTGCCTCCTCCCTTTGACTGGGTGGAACATTGAGAAGGGATTTTGGAGGTCTTGGATAAGAAATTAGGGGAATGTGATAGACTCTGGAAATTCTCTGCACCCACTGATCATTTGTAATAGAGAGCCAGGCAACTTGGTGCAGAGAGAAATGCGCCTTGACTGCTTCCAGAGGAAAGCAATTGGGCAGCGCTTCAGGAGTGCTGATACGGTCTTCCCGAGAAAGAACCTCTGGAGTCCTGATTTCAGGGACCCCATCTGCACCGAAAGGGGCATCTTCCATTATTCGAACCCCCTCTGCCTCTGGGGGAGTCCTCACCACGTGCGTCATGGAAAGGATCTTGAGACGTCTTGTGCCACATCTTTCCACTCCACTGGTTCCAGGAGAAGGAACGCTGAGGTTTGGATAAACGTAAACCCACAGCAGACAAGGTCTTCCCGTCATGGTTCGCACCTGGCTAATATATCCCTGATCTTAGTACCGAAAAAAGCTGATGGTTCAATAGGGGCATTTGAAAAGGAAGACTTGAAGGAGACCACGAGGTCAAAAATGCACGTCCAGGCGTAATGTCTCATAACTACGCCTGCACCCGCAGCTCTAGCCACTCCTTCGGTTGCGTGGGACAGCAACCTCATGGATAAATTGGAGACAGACTCTAGGGTGGATAGTTAGGAAGCAACTTTATCACATGTCCCATCCGAAACTTGATCCGCGAGGGTTCCAGACAGTTTGGAGATTAAATCTCTCTGGAGCCTCGTAAAATGTGCCAGAAAGTTCAGAGACCTGACAGCTAAAATCATTGACACAAAAACTCGCTTCACTAACCTGTCCACCGTCAGCGACTCTTGTTGGGTGGGTGAACAGCAGGATGTTCCTCCGCAAGGTCCTTTTTCGTGGCTGCCGCCACCACCACAGCGTCTACTGGCAAACCTCTCGACCAATGGGGTTGATCCTCTGGAGGGGAGAGTATCTTGTCTGATCTCCTGGGGATGCCTCAACGGAGTCAGGGTTCTTCCATGCAAGCTGCACGATGAGCTTGATCAACTCATCGTGGGGGGGGGGGTCACCCAAGAAGTAGAAGGGCAACAGTGGAAGGCCTGCAGGAATAAGGATTCCTCAGAGGAAGGATTGGAGGACTTCCAGTCACCACTCTGCTTCAAGACTTCCAGGATATCTCCAAATGAGACATCAGGGGGTGACTGTGGGGAATACTTCCCCATCATCGTAGTCCATATCTTCCGTGAGGGACTACTCTGGGGTGTCCACGTGTTTCCTCTTGCACGCCCGTTTCTGAGGGGGTTCTTCGGTAGGAGCATCTGAAGAAGACTCAGAAAGGGAAATACCCTGAGAACAGGAGTTTCCTGGGCCTTGCACTCCTGGAGTCCTATGGTGTTGGCATTTGACAGCTGTGACTCAAAGGGAACTGGTGGGATGTCCGATGTAGGAGGATTGCTCGAAGCGAGCACCCTTTCCATCACCCAGAAAGCAGACCCACCTGAGGAGGAATGTGAGCCCAGAACCAAAGGAGACAATTTCGGAACCGGAGTCACACCCCGCTCCACGCGGTCCACTCCTGGGGATGGAGCCTCAAGCAAAACCAGGCAGGAGTCACCCTCAGTCCTGAAGACAGAACCGGCAACACAACCGGAACCGTGGCCAGAACCGAGGGTTCCACTCCTCCCCAGGCATGAGATTGAGGAAGGGTAGGTTCTGATGGAACCAACAGCTAAAGGGCCCATGGAGCCTAAGACACGGTCGTTGTCGGCAACGAGAAAGGAGGTCCTCTCGCAGATGTCAGAAATATGAGCCTCGGAACCAAGGGATCAAAGGGAGGAGAGTATGTAGGGGTTGCCGGTGTAATAGACCCAAAGTCCGGAGTGGGAGTGGGACCATGCGTAGGTTAAGGGATAGGGTTTTGGAGCATGTTAGATCTGTGAAAAATAAAGATGCTCACAATACCCTGTACCTTCATTCTGTTAAATGTTCTAGTTTTAAGAAATTTGTGTTTTTTATTATTGATCGGGTGGTTACTGATCAAGGTGGTGACATTGGTAATAAGGTTGCTCTTCGTGAAGTAGAGTGGCAACTTAGGCTAAACGCAATGAAGCAACCTGGTTTAAATGATTGTATATCTTTAAGACCGATTTTGAGGCAAAAATCATATGTGATTTAGGAGTGAATTTACTGTACTTGTATTTTATTAACACGACAATCATTATATAAATGTTTTATATACATGCTTTTTAAACATTACTTTATGATTAGAAATTTAACAATTTTAGGTTTTTAGGACTTATTTGATGGTTGTGCCTGATTGATTGAGGGTGTAATTGTTTTACTGAATTATTGATTTAATTACTACACTATTTAAACTTGGTGTTTTTGCATTGTAACAACTGACTCTGAGGATGCCACAGTTTGTTGGTGAAAGCGCTAAGTCTTGATTAAAGTTTTTGTAACCACACATTGACTTTCCTTGGCTTCGTTTAGCAGTGGTCTGAACTGTTTGGCATTTATTCCTTGTGTTACCCTGCATTGGGTTATTGTCAGTATTTTGTGGTTTGTGTTCCGGCTCTGCCTGCGTGGGCCTTGGATCGTTGCTATGGTGTGGTGCATTCTACTTATTCGTCGTCATGGATGGCATCTTGAATGAACTGGCACAGGTAGTGAACAAATTGATATGTACCTATGGAAAAGCTGACAACTCTAATGGGGCCAATGCCTTGGACATTTTGACTGATTCACAAGGTGAATTATTCACCCTGCATTCACCTATATCTACATCTATAACACCGGGACAGAGGCTAGGAAGTGATGTTCCTCCTAGCGGTGGCTTAATGAATGGCTCGAGTAGGAATCGACAGGATGGTGTGGCGGAGCATCTGGAAGATCCACCTAACTTGGTTGCAGGAACGCAGAGGGAGCACAACCAAGAGCGTTGGTTTGATTTGCCGACGGTGGAGTTCAACAGTATGGAGTCGGATGCTGGTAAAATGGGTTTTCCTTCCTTAAAAGAGCAAATTTTTCGTTACGACAAGCTATGTACTCGATACAGAGATCTACAACTGGACAACATGTTTTTGCAGAAGTCGAAGGACCTTAAACAGGTACCGAAAGGGCTCGGTATTTGGAAGCTTCCTATGGGAATTGAGCCAGGTACCGATTCCTTTTTTAAGCTTGTCAGTCTATTTGACCGCACTGGTCTTGAGTTGCTGGATATCATAATCCACAACAACCAGATAAAGTTAATTGAATTAAGAGGTGAAATCACTAGGTTGTATTCCAGTACCACCAGTGACCTTTTATTTTTTCAGTACCAGGCCTGGTTTGAAAGGGTCCTGGTCAATATTGAGACTTTTGTGAACAAAAGTAAAAATATTAAGCAGAAAAAGCTGGTGAGGGACACGGCGGATTATGCCAGCAAAAACGCTTACCCTCCAGGGCGTAAATTGAATCATTCTGCTGCTATGGTTCACAGTGAGGGGTTTGGGCTTGAAAACAATGATGAGCCTATTACACTTGACTGTGAGGTTGAGATGACTGATGATTTTTTAGACCGACCGAACGAACTTCGGAGGTCGGAGAGGATTTTCAACAAAAACCAGAACATGTCCCAAGACTTTTCAAGGGGACATTTGGAGGGGAGGGGGTTGAATTGGGAGAACAGGGTGCGAAGTTGAGCATACATGACAATTGTAACTGTATGGTTTTTGACGGGAATCAAGATGTTATGTGTGAGTTTTATTTTGATACCCACAATGAGCCTTGTTCTATCAATGGTGAAAGTTTTTATGATATTTCTGAATGTGAATTGTTTGATGATGTACAGGCTGAAACAGTACAAAGCTCTGCTTGCAAACCAACACGATTCACTTTTGTTAAATTCTCTATGTAATTCAATCAACATAGGTAATGGCTTGGGTATCGAAGGTATTGGTGACAACAATGTTGATACATCGGCTGCCCATCTTATTAGGGAAAGTTTTGAATTTTTTTGATGAAGTTAATCGCACTGAAAGTACTACTGGATTGAGCTGTTCTGTTGATAAGAGGTTTGATTTTACCATTTACAATTATACTGATACAACGCTCTCTGACAGTCACTTTAGTTTATTCAGTAGAGGGACAAATTTTGTTCCAAATTTTAAGCTTGATATTGCCCAGGTTTTGACCAACCTCAAGCTTTTTTGGAGAAGAGTGAACCTCAAAGTGTATTTTAGTGAGAAACACCTTACTAACATAGAGGGCTCAGATAATGGAGCATTCCCTTTAAAAAGGAAGAGTTTGTTTGTTCCCCCATACAATTCGGAAATGGTGATTTTTGAGAGGGTGGTTGAATGTGAATTTAGGAGAATATGTCTCCAAAAATATTATTGGGAGGATAACATCAATGAAGGAGAAAGGCAGGCTTTGGTTGAGTTGAGATCAACGAATAATGTTAGATGCATGAAGCCTGATAAAAGTGGGGGAATGGTACTTATGTTCAAGATGGACTACCTTGCTGCAATGATGGAGTTACTAGATAATCAAGCTGTCTATTGTAGAGTTTCTTTAAATGAAGTAAACACAGCGTATAAAAAGATTGATCTTTTTTTGATGGATGCTCTGTTTCAGGGTATGATCAGTGAAGAAGAGTTTGACTACCTTCAGGTCAAACATCCTGTTATGCCGAGCATCTTTGGTATACCAAAGGTGCACAAAGGGGTTGATCCCTTGGCATTTAGGCCAATAGTGGCCGCCAAGGGTTCCAAGACTGAACCACTGGCTGCTTTTGTAGATGTGGTTTCTAAATTAGCCTTACAGGATGTACAACATATCTTGAAAGACTCCTGGCATTGCTTGGATAGGTTGCGGAAGGTTGAAGCCAAGAACAGTTCGTATAGTTTTCTTACTATTGATATCGTTAACCTTTTTTCTGTTATTCCACATGGAGAAGGCTTGGATATGTTTTTTGAAAGCCTCAACACCAGTGACAACATTGATAAGAGTAGATTAAATCTGTTGTACAATTTGATGGAGATTGTTTTGCAGAACAATTTCATGAAGTTTGAAGGGGAGCTATTCAAGCAGTGTTCTGGGGTGGCAATGGGTGCCAAGTGTGCCCCGGTTTTTGCAAACCTGGTACTTTTGGCTTGGGAAAGGTCGTTTGTGTTTACGTCTATGTTCAATTCTAAAATTGTCCTCTACAACAGATTCTTGGATGATTTACTCATTCTGTGGGGTGGTGATGAATGTGAGGCAGTTCAATTTGTGAACTACTTGAATGGAACTACAGAATTTTTTAAATTTACCCACACCTGGAGTAAGGAAAGTACCAACTTTTTGGACATTACTAACATCAAGAAAGGGGATGGGTTATCAAGTACAATTTTCAGAAAGGAGAACTATTCAAACTCGTTACTTCATTTTAGTAGTTGCCATCCCTTTCATCAGAGAAAAGGGGTGGCAAAGGGTCAGATGGTCCGGACATCTAGATTGGTCAGTGATGAGGAAATGTTTAGAAAAGAGATGTATAAACTAATTGGGATGTTGTTGGATCGTGGGTACCCCTTGAATTTATTATTAAAAATTAAGAAAGAGGTGTACAAAAAGAGGAGAACAATATATTCCCCCATTTTAAGGAAGCATGTGATTGATGAAGGGTTGAATAGGGGTATTGAGGGTGCACGTCACAATGAAATAGAGAGGATTGATATGGGTCCAGTCTTTGTTTTACATTTTAGTGAAAAAGCTTCAGAGATGCGTACAGTGATGAAGCATGTATGGGACAACAGTTTGAGTCCCGAATTAAAGACCATTTTAGGGCTTGAACCCAGGATTGTTTTCAGCAAGGGACCGAATTTGAAGAGGATTCTTGAAAGGGTCTCTAGACCAGTTAGGTCCATGATGGGTAGATGTGGAACATGTAGTGCATGTAGGTTTGTGGCGGAAGGGCCCTATATTTGTGTGGCAAGTTATGGGCGTACCTTGGCATGCCCAGGTACATGTAATTGTAACAGTAAAAACATTGTTTATATAGCTTCATGTACCTCTTGCAATGCATTCTATGTTGGAATGACCACGCGTAGGTTGAGGGATAGGGTTTTGGAGCATGTTAGATCTGTGAAAAATAAAGATGCTCACAATGCCCTGTACCTTCATTCTGTTAAATGTTCTAGTTTTAAGAAATTTGTGCTTTTTATTATTGATCGGGTGGTTACTGATCAAGGTGGTGACATTGGTAATAAGGTTGCTCTTCGTGAAGTAGAGTGGCAGCTTAGGCTAAATGCAATGAAGCAACCTGGTTTAAATGATTGTATAGCTTTAAAAGCTATTTTGAGGCAAAAATCATATGTGATTTAGGAGTGAATTTACTGTACTTGTATTTTATTTTATTAACACGACAATCATTATATAAATGTTTTATATACATGCTTTTTAAACATTACTTTATGATTAGAAATTTAACAATTTTAGGTTTTTAGGACTTACTTGATGGTTGTGCCTGATTGATTGTGTAATTGTTTTATTGAATTATTGATTTAATTACTACACCATTTAAACTTGGTGTTTTTGCATTGTAACAATTGACTCTGAGGATGCCACAGTTTGTTGGTGAAAGCGCTAAGTCTTGATTAAAGTTTTTGTAACCACACATTGGCTTTCCTTGGCTTCGTTTAGCAGTGGTCTGAACTGTTTGGCATTTATTCCTTGTGTTACCCTGCATTGGGTTATTGTCAGTATTTTGTCCTCTCGCAGACGTCAGAAATATGAGCCTCGGAACCAAGGGATCAAAGGGAGGAGAATATGTAGGGGTTGCCGGTGTAATAGACCCAAAGTCCGGAGTGGGATGGGGTCTAGGAAAACTTGTAATTCCCGTGGTCAGCAGCTAATCAAAAAGGCGTACCACATCCAATTCTGAAAGGCTAAAACCAAAAAAGTGGTGCAATAGTGCTCAAATGAAAACTTGAAAACCAAAGAAAGAGCACTAATGTGAGTCCTCAGATAAAATTTATTGCAGATAAGGTTTAGCACTTTCGTCAATACCAGTTGACTTCATCAGAACAATCAAAAATCAAACAGAATACATTTAAATACTACATACTTTACAGTGCATCATCAGTTAATGAATATCCAACTCAATTCATGAATATTAAGTACATGTTAGTTAAAACCAACACTAAAAACTTGCTCTATTAATTTTATATTATACATTTTACAACAAAGAAGAGATTTAATCAAATTTTCATCATTGCAAAGACACATTAAACAACCCCACACAATAACTTTTTTATTTTTTTAAAAAATATGTTCAATAGTAACCAATTTAAACCTGTCCTGCCTTTTCTTTCAAAATTGGTAGGATGGTCAAATGGTCATTTAAGCCTGGAGGGAAGTTTGCAGCTAGTCTTAATTGCCATAATAGTTCTTTTTTGTTTAAGACATTTTGCCAATCTCCCCCCTAGCTTCAATGTAAACAAGATCAAGGATAGCAAATTTAAAACCGCAAAGTCAGCACACTGTGTACTATGTTTGTACAAAGCATTAGTTTCCTTTTTATTTTTCATATCGTATAAATGTTCATATATCCTAGTTTTAAATAACCTCTCTGCCTTTCCAACATAAAATGATGTACAAGTGTTACACCTAGCAATGTACACCAGCTTACTGGAAAGACAATTACCACTTCCCAAAAATACAAAAAAAGAAGTTATGTACTTACCATAACGTTCCATCTGAGTAGTTATTTCATTCTTCTGCACATATGGGTATATGGATCCGATTCGGATCCGAGCCGTCAAAACTTTTCCAAGCATCAGCTCCGAGCTCCAAGCTCCTTCCCTACCTATATTACCTCACTTCCTCCTATCTAACCCCAGATCGAGTCTGCTGATACTAAATGGCAACACAACCATAATGCTAAGCAGGATAAACCTGAAGAGAGATGGGGATGGAGGGAGGGAAGGTGCAGAAGAATGAAGTCTAACTACTCAGATGGAACGTTATGGTAAGTACATAACTTCTTTATCTGAAGTAGTTAACTTCATTCTTTCTGCACATATGGGACAGAGTCCCCAGCTACTAGTATTCCTGGGAGGCCCTTATGGAAGGATATTTCTGAGCACCGCAGAGCCAAAGGATGCCCTCACACTAGAAATAAGATCCAATTTATAATGAGAAATGAATGTGTGCGAATTGGCCCAAGTCGCTGCCGCACAAATATCATCTAACGGAACTCTTGACCAGAAAGCTGCAGAAGTGGCCATTGCCCTCATGGAATGTGCCTTCAATACACCAGGAGGAGATAAACCTTTATCCTTAAACTTGTGCAATACAAACAGTGATCCACCTTGCTAAGGACACTTTCGAAACTGCTTTGACCAAAAATGGATTTGAAAAGGAGATAAAAAATTGATCTGACTTCCGGAATGGTTTAGTCCTCTGGAGGTAAAAACGAAGCTGTCTATGGACATCCAATAAATGAAGCTTACGTTCACCTCTATTTTGGAAATTTGGGAAGAAGACTGGCAAATTTATAGACTGAATAATATTGGCTGCTGAGGACACCTTGGGAAGAAAAGAAGGATTCGTACGCAGCAAAACCATATCCCTGTAGAAAACCAAATAGGGGGCACGGAGGATAAGGCCTGCAACTCTGAAACTCTTTTAGCTGAAGTGATGGCAACCAAGAATGCTGTCTTCCATGACAAAAACTTAATCGGAACCAAACCAGCTGGCTCGAAAGGGGGGGAGGTCAAAGCCTGAAGGACTAAAGTCAGATCCCAGGGGGGCACTGTGTCTTTAACTGGTGGTCGCAATAAAGAAGTGCCCTTCAGGAAAGCTTTACACAATTTGGCAGAAGCTAGAGTAACCTTATTTTCACCTACATGAAAATTAGAGATGGCAGCCAGTTGAACCTTGATGGTGGAAGCACTTGCACCCGATAGGAAAAGATCGGCCAAAAATTCCAGTATGACTGGAACGGGGGCTGTAAAAGGGTTCTGATTGGGTTGAGAGGCCCAAACGCAAAAATGTTTCCACTTGCTATTATAGAGTTTCCTAGTGGAAGCTTTAAGAGAAGCTACCAGAATGTTCTTAACAGGAGACGAAAGTCCGGGAGTCCTGATGATCATGGGAACTGGAGCAGCCATGCCGGCAGCTTGAGACTGTCCAGGTTGGGCAGAGGCATGCCCGACAAGTGAGAAATTACATCTGGTCATGGATCTAGAATCCACGGAGGAACCAACAGGTGAGACCATAGGAAGGGAAACCACACTTGGCGAGGCCAGAAGGGAGCTATGAGAATGACTTTGCACTGCAGCTGGCAAGCTCTCTGAAGGAACTTCGGAATAAGAGGTAACGGGGGATAAGCATACAGTAACCCGGGAGGCCAAGCATGGAATACAGCATCCCTGGGGAATCCTCTGGAGGGGGAATCAGAGCGAAGAAATTGCTTCACTTCGCGTTGGAAGGAGATGCGATAAGATCACAGTAAGGTTGGCCTCAAACCAGGAAGATTTCCTCTGCCACTGATTGTTTCAGAGACCACTCGTAAGGCAGGAGGATTGCCCTACTGAGCCAGCCCGCTAGAATGTTGGAGCGTCCCGGGATATGCGTTATGAGAAACCGGCTGGTGGATATTGCCCACTCCCAAACCCTCATGGCCTCGCGACAGAGGGGGGTAGGATCAGGTCCCTCCCTCTTTGTTTATATACCAGTCTACAGACATGTTGTCTGATTGAATGGCTACAGTTCCCGGAGGTAGGACAGGGTGGAAGGCTCTCAATGCTAACAGCAATGCCCTCATCTCCAGAACATTGATGTGTAGCTTGGTCTCTAGAAGGGACCACGTGCCTTGGACCGTTCTTCCCAGGAAGTGCCCCCCACCTGAGCTGGGAGGCATCCGTGGTCAGTGGCCTGAGCCAGAGGGGCTAGAAAGCTGCGTTCTGCAAAAATGTCCGCTTATTGAAGCCACCATTGGAGTGATGATCTGCATGTCTGGTTGATTCGTATGTGAAAGCTCATAGGAAGGTCTAGCCAGGACCACTGAACTGCTAGATTCCACTGAAGGACTCTCATGTGAAGAAGTGCAATAGGGAGGATAGAGATTGATGCTGCCATCGAACCCAGAGCTCTGAGAACATCAGCCGATGTGAATACAGGGTGATCCAAGATTGCTGATACATGGAATCTGAGGTTTTTTATCCTGCCGGGGTGAGAAAAATCTTTGACTGAATCGAATTCAACCGTGCCCTGATGAAGTCTATGATCTGAACCAGAGTCAGGTAGGACGTGTTGAGGTTGATCGTGATGCCCAAATTGTAAGCCAGACGAGGAAGTAGTGTAGGGCCTGACCCAATAGACATTTGGTGGATGCAGCGAAGAGCCAATCGTCTAGCTAGGGGAATACGTGAATGCCCTGAAGTCTCAGGTGAGCCACTACGACCACCATAAACTTGGTGAACACCCCGGGGGCTGTGGTGAGACCGAAGAGTAGGGCTCTGAATTGAAAGTGACTGGCCCCTAGCCAGAAGTATAAAAACCTCCTGGAGCTCCTGTGGACCTTGATGTGATAGTAAGCGTCCTGGAGGTCTAACAAGCACATCCAGTCACATTCTCTCAGAAACGGTAGAATGGACTGTAGAGTGACCATCCGGAATTTTTGTTTCCCTACCGCCAGGTTGAGGATAGACAGGTCCAGAATGGGCCGGAGGTCCCCCGTCGTCTTTGGCACTAAAAAGAACCTGGAATAGATGCCTGACCCAGATTGATCTGGGGGGACCGGCTCGAATTTGTAGCAGCTTCGAAACCTCTAATACTGCAGCCTCCCTGTGAGCAGGTGGGACATCTGGAAGGCATGCTGGAGTTATGGGACATGAAATGAAAGGATAGAATATCCTCTGGATATGATTTTAACACCCAGCAGATGCGTCTCCTGTTCGGTCCATGTCCCTTGGGCTATTATTCCCTGAAAATGCCCCCCTCACCCTATCAGGGAAGCGTCCGTGGTCACTGTCGCTGCTGGTGAGGGTAGGACAAAAGGACAACCTATTGTTACATGAAGAGGACAACCACCACTGAAGATCCTTTTTGTATGCGTTTGTGATCATTATGAGATGAAACATCGGGAGCTCTTGGTAAAACCATTGAGTGAAAAACAGCCATTGCAGAAACCGCATGTGCATGCGACCCAACGTTAACGCTAATATTGCAGCTGCCATCATGCCTAACAATTTTAGCACTTCTGATGCTGGAGCCTTGTCTTTGGATATGATGTTGTGAACCTGCTGATGAAGTAGTAGAACTCTTTCTTTCTGCTGGAAGACTCAAAGTGGTGGTGGTGGTGTCCAATTCTGCTCTGATAAAAACGATATGTTGCGATGGCGACAAGGCAGATTATTCTGAATTTATTGTAATGCCCAGAGGATTGCAAACAGTAAGAGTGGTCTCCTTGGCTTGTATTAGCTGATGCCTGGTAGTGGCAATGAGGAGCCAATCGTCCAAGTACGGAAATACCTGGAATCATAAACGCCTCAGGTCAGCCGTGATTACTGCCATACATTTGGTGAACACTCTGGGGGCTGTAGTGAGACCAAAGGGAAGGACTGAAAACTGGCAATGATTGGCTCCCAGCCAGAAGCGCAGATGATCCCTGGATGCTCTGGCAATTTTCATATGGTAGTACACATCTTTCAGATCTATCGAGTACATCTAATAGTCTTTCCCTAAAAATGGAAGTATTGGTTGAAGCGTGACCATCTAGAACTTCTGTTCTTTGACAGATCTGTTTAGTCTGCTAAGGTCCAAAATAGGTCTCTAGTCCCCTGTCTTTATTGGAACTAAAGAATCTTCAGTAAGTTCCGAAAACTGTCTGGTATTCTGGGACTGCATTGATGGCTCTTTCATAGCAACGTTTTTCCCTGTAACTGGGTGGAATGTCTGGGATTGTTGATGTCAATGGAGGGAGAGTGGTGAAAGGAATAAAATATCCTCTGGAAACTATACTTTGTACCCAGTTGTCGTTTATTTTGAGCCAGGCGTCTGGATACAAAGTTAAGCGACTCCCGACTGCCTCCAGAGTAGGACAGTCGGGCCTCCTTTCAGGAACGATGGTATAGCTTCCCAAAGAACTGGTCTCTCTCGCCCTGGTTTTGTGGACCCCCTCTGCCACAAGGGTGGCATCTTCCATTATTGCCCCCTCCTCTGCCTCCCTTTTGAACCTTGGGATAGGGTCTGCTAGGGGTGGAGAAACGGACTCCGACAGCAGTCATTCCTTCCTGCTCACACCTGGTCAGAGTTTCCTTAACTTTGGGTCCAAAAAAGGAAGAGCCATCAAAAGGGGTGTTGACAAGGATGACTAAAAGGACTCCGCGAAGGAACACAAGCGCATCGAGGAATGTCTCCTGAGAGCAATTCCTGTTCCCCCTGGCCTACTCCTTCCATCAGCGGCATATGAAATGAGACGCATGGACAAATTCACTATGGAATTGAGGGTACCAAGATGGGTGGCAACTTTTGTCTGAAGCTCCTGCAGCTACCGTACCCTGAAAAGCATCTCCAAGACCTTTAAGGAGGTCTCTTTGTAGTCTCGTAAAATGAGTCAGATAGCTCAGTAAACGCATGGCAAAAGTCGCTGAACTGTATGTCCACTTCCCGTATCTATTCATGACACTAGACTCTATTAGGAGGATGGATAGAGGAAGAGGTTTCCGATATCTCCTTTTTGGTAGCTACCGCCACCACCATGGCATCAACTGGCACTCCCTTGGTGAGGAATGACTTATTTTGGGGCACAGAAATAAATTTGCAATGGTGTCCGGACACTCCACGTCCTTTGTGAGACCAAATACATGAGCTCATTGAAGGGCAGAGACACCCAAGAGGTGGAGGGTTGAGACCTGAAAGCCTTTAGGAGAACTGACTCACCTTCAGTAGGGTTGGTGGACTTCCAGCCACCCCTCTGCCTAAAATTTCTAATCTCTCAGCAAATTAGATCTTCAGAGGGGGACCCTTCTGATTCATCCAAGTCGGTACTGGATGTGAGAGACTCCTGTGGAGTGCCTAAGTGCTTCCTCTTACAGATTCTCTTCCTGGGAACCTCATCGTGGGAATTTCTGGTGAGGTCTCGGAAGAGCAGGGGCCACCCAATAGGGCTTCCTGAGGCTCTGGGTCTCTACACTTAAAAAGAATCTGTGAAGCAGAAGTGGACACAGGCACTTTTGGGGAAGAGGTAGCTGGACCTGTAAATTGTAGATGTCTTAGGAGACATCAATCTCCTCATGGCTTCAAAGGCACCTCTGCTCTGATGAGAAGGGACTAGTGGATCTAAAGAAACAGATCCCCTCGGCACCGGCACAGTGGGTTCCAAACCAGAAGTAGGAGCCAAACTCATCCGAGTTGAGGCCCCGAGATGTAAAGTCAGAACCGACATGTCGGTCCGACTATCCTCCCCGGACCCGACAGGGGAGTATCATCTCCTAGACTCCTCGATAGGTGCCAAGGAAGTTCAAGTACACGGACCTGATGGCACTGGAACAGGTTTTGGCTCCAAAGGCTCAACAATCATTAGGTTTGACTCGTCTGGCTCTAAAGGACCGGTATAGCTCAGCGGAGGAAAAGAAGTAGTAGATGGCATTACAGTTTTAGGCTCCGATACCACCTGGTCGGAGTAGACAAAAATTTAGCGAACACCAGTGCCTGTAGCAACTTCTGCACCACACGATCCACATCCAAATTGGACAGGCTGATCGAGGCGGCAAAAATTTAAATCTACTGAGTAACTTAAATGATAAAGATGCACATGTAATATGAAAGAATTACTGCATTTGGGGGAACCAGTTTTGCTGTGGAAACCATTGTAAAGAAATGCTTCCAGAACACTCTACCGATAACTGAAGCATATAAAAATTTTCATGCTGTGGATTATTGACATGACTAAGAGCACGTATATGGTGTATTTTGTTAGCAACAAAAGCTAACAGTTTCTACTGAGGAAAGTACAGCTGTGCAAGTAAACTTACCAGAGCAGTACATGATCACTGGTGCAGTAGCCTAAGCTACATGGGGTTATCTACCGCATAGTATACAACACCTGTCAGGCTTCCAAAATCTCAGGGCACCTTGCACATGGATAAATCATTAGTCAGCTTGAGATGAGCTGACTTAAGAGTGGTTTGGGCGTTATGGCCTTCAGTGCTTTCATGACGACTGACAGGGGGAGGCTAAGCTCTGGCAGTTCATGGCTAAGAAAAGAAAAAACACATGTCCATACACTGCCATAAACAAAACAGAGAAGGAGGGTGGATGGAGGGATCACTGCTACTGCAGCAGTGGTCACTTGAACCTCTACTTGCGCTAGGTTTACTTACACAACTTTACTATGTTCTACATATTCACACGTCTGCAGCAACATAGAATATAAAGATTGGATTACCATAACATAACTGGAGGGGGACAGGAAAGGTACATGATAGTGCTAGCAAAACCTACCATATATATTGCTTTGTACAAATATGTAAGGATGACCAAGTTGCTACTTCTAAAGTTCAGCCCTTTCCAAAAACCCATGATGAGTCAAGACTATGGTAGAGCACGTCTTGACCCTGCCTGGAATACTGCTGTTTTGCTGGGAACAACAAAACATAATACCCTGAGACAAACAGTTAAAAATAGACGTTTTAGGCATAGTTTGTCCCTTTGTCTTACCTTCACAAGAAGTCAACAAGGGATCAGAAGTTGTGAATTTTGTTAGTATTCGAGTTGACTGCAGACATCCAAGGTATTAAGCACTTTCTCCCACATTTTTATTTTCTGAAAAGAAAACTGGGAGAAGGATAGTTTCCCTTACAGTAAATTTATATTCCACTTTAAGTATAAAAAAAGAAAATCAAAGTTATGTCTTACCATAACGTTCCATCTGAGCTGTTGATCTTCTTCCAGTCATCACTGATGGGTTCGGTTCCAAGCCCTCGGAACCGAGTCGGCCTTATACCAAGCTTGCATACACAAACAACTCTCGAGCTATGCTGCTACCCACAATGCCCTTCACTCAGTTACCTCAGATCGAGTTTGCATGCAACATATAGGAGAAAACAGAAAGTCAGAGGCCATGTCTGCGCAGAAACCCTGAAACACCACAAAGACACAGAAGATCCACCAGGACCCTTTGGTGGGGGTCGGAGGGAGGGTGTGATGACTGGAAGAAGATCAACAACTCAGATGTAATGTTATGGTAAAACATAACTTCTTATCAGAAGTTGTTAATCTTCTTCCTATTCATCACTGTTGGGACAGAATCCCAAGCTACTTGGAGAACTTGGGAGGCCCTTATGGAAGAACATTCCTGAGAACTATTGGGCCAAAGCCTGCTCTTCCCCTGGAGATCAGATCCAATTTGTAATGCTTGATGAAGGTATGGGGTACAGCCCAAATAGCTGCTGCCCAGATGTCATCCATCGAGGCCCTAGAGCAGAAGGCAACCGATGCTGCAATAGCCCTAGTTGAGTGAACTTTGATTTGACCAGGCTTAGATTCATTCATAAGCGAATATGAGAAGCTAATGCAATCCCTGAGCCAATTTGACAAAGTAACTTTAGATACTGCACATCCCATTCTAGGGCCAGAAAAGGAAATGAAAAGTTGGTCCGACTTGCAAAAGGACTTAGTTCTGTCCAGGTAAAAACGTAATCGTCTATGAACATCCAATTAATGCAGGCAGTATTCTCCCTTGTTTGAATAATTCAGAAAAAATACAGGGAGCTCAATGGACTGGTTAATAGAAAAGTCAGAAACCACCTTGGGGAGAAAAGATGGGTTGGTGCAAAGTGATACTCTGTCCTTATGGAAGATCAGAAAAGGGGTCTTGATACATAAAACGTGCAACTCAGATAAACGTCTGGCTGAAGTGACTGCCACCAGAAAAAAGGATTTCCATGACAGGAATTTTAGATCACATGTCGCAGCAGACTCAAAAGGGGGTAGAGAGAGAGAGATAGAGATGGAAGAACCCGGGAGAGATTCCATGCCTCCACTGGTTGACTGATGGGAGGTCTGCTGTGGAAAACTCTTTTGAGGAAGGTCTTGCAAAGTTGAGTGAAAATAAGCGGGACTCCATCTGAACCATTATGGAAGTTGGAAATAGCTGCTAAATGGACTTGAATGGTGGAAGCTGATGCACCATTGTCGAACAACTCAGCAAGGTACTGAAAAGTAGTAGCTACAGGAGCTGGGAATGGATCTAATTTCAGATTATGTGACCAGATAGAGAATCTTTTCCATTTGTCCCTGTAAAGGTTTCTGCTGGATGGCTCATGGTATGCCAGGATAATATCACGAACAGATGAGGAGAGGGTTTCCTGCCTGGCAACTAAGTGAAGTGGAGGAACCAAGCTGTCAGCTTGAGAGTGTATAGATTCGGTGGAGTGAACCCTTGTGGGTGAGATATGAGGTCCTGACAAGTGTCTAGGATCCAAGGAGGTTGTAACAGATATGCTAGGAGGAAGGGAAACCACACTTGATGAGGCCAGAATGGGGCAATGAGGATCACTTTGCTTCTCAACTGAATAGCTTTCCTTAGAAAAAAGGGAATCAGTGGAATCAGAGGATAAAGGAGACTTGCGGGCCAATCGTGAATCAAAGTGTCTCTCGGTGACTCCCTGTGAAGGGGAAAGAGGGCAAAGTAGCTTCTGCATTTTGTGTTTGAGGGGGAGGTGAAAAGATTGCAGCATGACTGAACCCAATGGCTGAAGATTTCTGCCGTCACACTCGGATTGAGAGACTACTCGTGAGGATGGAGCATGCATCTGTTTAGCCTGTCTGCAATCACGCTGGAGCTCCCCAGGATATGCTTAGCGATCAGCAAGCAGTTGGAAGCTATCGCCCAATGCCAGAGTCTCATGGCTTTGCGACACAGGGGGTAAAATTTGGTCCCTCCCTGTTTGTTTATATATCAGACAATGGACATGTTGTCTGACTGGATAGCAATTCTACTGGACGGAAGGAGCGGGTGGAATGCTTGCAACCTCAATAGCACCCCTCTTAACTCCAGGACACTGATATGCAAGTTCACCTCTATGTTGGACCACGTGACTTGGACTGACTTTCCCTGAAATTGGCCACTGCACACTATCAGGGACACATCCGTGGTCACCTGGCGCTGGGTTGGGAAGCCTGGAAGGGGCGACAGAAAAGATTTTCGTCTCTACTCATCCACCAGAAGAGATATTTTTTTCAGGTGTTGGTGATGAGAATCTGTGAGGTCAAAGGATGAAGTTGGATATCCACTGAGACAGAAGAAGCCATTGTAGTAGTTTCATGTAAAATCTGGCTAGGGGAACAATTGGGATAACTGCTGCCATAGACCCCAGAGCCTGAAGAATGTCCCTTGCAGACACCTTTCTTTGACAGAGTATCACTTGAACTTGTAACCTTAATCTCTGAAGTCTATGAGAGGGAAGACAGACCAGACTTGATTGAGTGTTGAATATTACCCCTATAAATTCCAATTGTTGTGATGGCTCAGGGTTGGATTTTTTCCAGTGGATGGTGATGCCCAGCGACTCCGCTAGAACAGAGTGTAGCAGGGGGCTCTGACCAGAAAGAGCTTGATGGGGGCGGAGAGGAGCCAATCGTCTAAATACGGAAACACCTGGAATCCCTGAAGTCTCAGATGAGCTGTGATCACTGCTACGCATTTCATGAACACTCTGGAGGCCGTTGAGAGACTGAATGGCAGGGCTCTAAACTGGTAGTGATTGTCTCCCAGCCGGAAGCGAAGGAGACGCCTGGAGCGCTTGTCCATTTTGATGTGGTAATATGCATCCCAGAGATTTAACAAGCACATCCACACACCCTCCCGCAGAAATGGGAGGATGGATTGAATCATGACCATGCAGAACTTGGTCTGAACCACTGTTTTATTTAGCTGGCTGAGATCCAAAATGGGCCTCCAGACCCCAGTCTTCTTTGGCACTAAAGAAAATCTTAAGTAAAACCCTGATCTGCATTGGTCTGGGGGGACCTGTTAAATGACTCGTTTTTGAAATAGCTTTCGTATTTCCGAAACTGCCTCCTCCCTTTGACTGGGTGGATTCTTCAGGAGGAGAAGCAGAAGGAATGGAGTCTTCTGCATCAGAATCGTCATAAGGAGAATATGGGCCTTCCTGAGGGTCTGAAATGTCTGAGTCATCCGAGGAATAGTCTGTAGAGACAGGTTCCGGGGGTTCAGTCCTAGGCCTCTTATCTGGAGGGGGCTGAGAGGCCTTGTCTGGGTGAGGATGGGATCCCCTGAACAAAGAAATGAGATCCTCAGCCAGGCTGAGAATTTGGGAAGTAGAGGTAGGCCTATGTGAGGGAGTTTTAGCAGGTAAGGCCTTAGAAGATTTAGCTGCTTTAGCCCTGGCAAAAGCCTTGATAGACATAGAAGCAGGGGGTCTAGCAGCCCCACGTGCAGGGGTAGATATGTCTAAAGGAATAGTGTCTGACAAATCCTGGGAGCCTGCTTCTGTAGTAGTAAATTCAGTAGCAGATTCAGCCATGCTCTGTGAGGCCTCGGCTATCGGAGGCATGCTTTCGGCCGAAGGAAGAACCGGGGACTCGGTTTCAGCCGAAACCGAGACACTCGCGGTTGGCCTAACCGTGGTTTCAGCCGAAACCGCGGACCGCAAATGTCGGTCCTTTTCCTTGCGCTTTTTAGCTAATTGAGTAGTCGGAGTCTCCGACGGCATTTTGTATGCAAAAGCGGGACCAAAAACTCCTCTGCAAACTCCGACCGACGTCTAAGTGTCCGTCGGTTGAAGGAAGCACAGGCTAGACAAGCTGATACGTCGTGGTCTGGGCCTAAGCAAGGAAGGCAGTGCAGTGGAAATCCTTATGAGGTATTTGTTTCCCACAAGTTAAACAATTATTTACTTTGTCTGACATCGGCTGAGGCAAGAAAGAGTCCCCAACGGGGTACTTAGCTTTTTAGAAGTCTTCGGTAGTAGAAGTCTCTGGATCTGACCGACCGGCACTTGCGAACAGCTTCTGCTTCGGGCACCACGCGGCAAGAAAGACTGAGGAAAATGGCATCGGCTGATGCCTTTATACCCAATAAACAGCAGCTGTGACGTCGGGTGAAGTGCGACATCAGCCGAGGCCAGACCCAGACTTTGGAATCCGGCCGACCGAAGGGCTGCCTGAGGCAGGACAACCCATATGTTAGGACTGCAGATGCATCCTTGAAGGACATTTAGGGGAATGTGATAGACTCTGGAAATTCTCTGCACCCACTGATCATTTATCATAGAGAGCCAGGCAGCTTGGTGCAGAGAGAAATGCGCCTTGACTGCTTCCAGAGGAAAGCAATTGGGCAGCGCTTCAGGAGTGCTGATACTGTCTTCCCGAGAAAGAACCTCTGGAGTCCTGATTTCAGGGACCCCATCTGCACTGAAAGGGGCATCTTCCATTATTCAAACCCCCTCTGCCTCTGGGGGAGTCCTCACCACGTGTGTCATGGAAAGGACCATGAGACGTCTTGTGCCACATCTTTCCACTCCACTGGTTCCAGGAGAAGGAAAGTACAGTTTTGTACCTACCATAAATGTAGATGTCCGAAAGGTATGCATCTGCAGTCATAACATATGGGTTGTCCTGCCTCAGGCAGCCCTTCGGTCGGCCAGATTCCAAAGTCTGGGTCTGGCCTCGGCTGATGTCGCACTTTCCCCGACGTCAGAGCGCCTGGGGTATAAAAGCATCAGCCAACGCCATTTTCCTCATTTTTTCTTGCCCCAGATGCCAGGTGCCCTCTATGAAGGCTAAATTTGGATAAATGCCAATAAATTCCAAACATATTGTAAAAATATATACAAATATATATATATATATATATATATATATATATATATACATACAAACAAATACACCATAACAGATTCCCCCAGCTAGCTAATGGAGGGGTAAGCACCCTAGGAATACCACAGAGGGGAAGGAGGGAGGGTAAATCTGACTGCAGATGCATACCTATCGGACATCTACATTTATGGTAGGTACAAAACTGTACTATGTCCTTCAAGGATGCATCTGCGGTCATAACATATGGGTAGAATACCATAGCCAATCTGGGGGTGGAGGTACTAAGAAAATGGTGGTGTAGTTAAGATACCCTGCAGGACTGCTGTAGCAAAACCTGCTCTGGATCTGGAGTATAAAGGTAAATTGTAATGCTTGGCAAATGTATGCACGGAGCTCCATGTAGCAGCTTCTAAAATGTCCTTGGTAGCCACCCCTCTTAGGAAGGCTGTAGTGGTGGCTGTGGCTCTTGTGGAATGAGGCCTAATGTTTACAGGAACAGGCTTTCCATGAAAGGAGTAACAAAAACGAATGCAATTTCCTATCCATTTTGAAATTGTCTGTTTGGAAATTGCTTTTCCTTGTGCCCCAGCAGCATATGTTACAAACAGTTGGTCAGTCTTTCTGTAACTTTTAGTTCTGTCCAAATATTAGCATTGTCTGTGTATATCCAGAGTGTGTAGAAGTTTCTCCCCTTTATTTTGTGGATTTGGGAAGAATGTAGGCAAGTGAATAGCCTGGTTCAAGGATACCCTAGATACCACCTTTGGCATAAAAGTAGGATTGGTTCTCAATGAAACTCTGTCTTGATGAAAAATAAGAAACGGCTGCACTGCCATTAAAGCTTGTAACTCGGATACTCTTCTTGCTGAAGTTATGGCCAGAAGGAATGCAGTATTCCAAGACAGAAACTGTAGTTCCGCCGATGCTGCTGGTTCAAAGGGAGGAAGTGTTAGTTTCTCCAGCACAAAGTTAAGGTCCCAAGTAGGTAAAGGTGGTTTCCTTGGAGGATTGATGTTTTTGATTCCTCTCAGAAATTACCTTAAGAGAGGATGCGAGAAGACAGGTGGATTTACATTGTATTCTGCTGAAATTGCTGAGGCATGTATCTTAATGGAAGAGTAAGACAGGCCATTGTGGAACAATTCTGCTAAGTATTCCAGTATATCAGCCATGCTCATCACTGTCACATCTAGGCCTTTTGTTGTGTTCCAAATGAGAAATCTTTTCCATTTTGCTGAGTATGCCTTCCTTGTGGAGGGCCGGCGAGCTTCCATAATAATGTCCTTTACTCTCTGGGATAAGCTATTCTGAGGAGGAGTCAAGGTATTCTCCAGGCGGTTAGCTGCAAGGTTTTCAGGTTGGGATGCAGGATCTTGAAATTGTTCTGCGTTAGAAGAAGTGGCCATAGGGGGAGAGGCCATGGTTTCGTCTGTGACATGCTCTTCAACAGTGGGTACCAGTGCTGCCTTGGCCAGTCTGGGACTATTAGAATCACTCTTGGCTGTTCTGCCCTGATCTTCAGTAAAACCTTGGACATTAATGGGAGTGGTGGAAAAGCATAGACTTTTTGAGCTTTCCAGCTGAAAGAGAGAGAGTCCACCTTCCATGCTTGTGGGTGGTATGTCCTTGAGCAAAATGTCTGCAATTGATGATTGTGGGGTGAGGCGAACAGATCTATCTCCGGCCTTCCCCATGATTGTGTTATGAGTAAGAAGATGTCTGGGTGCAGCATCCATTCGTGTGCATCCAGGGTAGTTCTGCTTAAGCTGTCTGCCAGTGTATTGTCTTTCCCTGGCACGAACTGGGACTGTAGTTGTATATTTAGTTTCAAGCAAAGTTCCCATAGATTCATGGCCAGTCTGCATAGAGGGTAGGAATGTGTGCCTCCTTGCTTGTTTATGTACCACATAACTGTGGTGCTGTCTGTCCTTATTAGCAGGTGGCCCTGATGAAGGAAAGGTTTGAAAACCTCGATTGCGTGTATCACTGCCAGCATTTCCTTTTGGTTTATGTGCATGCGCAGCTGTCCTTGAGACCATAGGCCTTGGATACATTTGTCCTCCATGTGTGCTCCCCAACCGTGGTCTGAAGCGTCCGTGGTGATGGTATGGTTTATTTTTGGTTTGTTGAAAGGCAATCCTCTGTTGGTCTGGCAGGCCTGAGCCCACCACAGGAATTCCTTTTGAAGGCAAGGAATGAGTGGGATCAAAGTTTCTAAGCTGTGACTGTGCTGAGTCCATACACTCCTTAGGTACCATTGCAATTTTCTCATATGCAGCCTGGCTTGTGGAATCAGAATTATGCAGGATGCCATGTAACCCAGGGCCTGCAGGATTTTTCTTGCAGTCAGCTGAGTTTGTCTTGTCAGATTCTTGAAGTAATCCGGAAGTTGTTTTTGTTTTTCTTCTGTGAGAAAGGCCATTTGGGTGGTTGTGTCTAGATCTGCACCCAAAAAGGTTATTCTTTGGGATGGAACAAGTCTTGATTTTTGGATGTTGACTGTGTATCCCAAGGCCTGTAATAGGTGGATGGCATAGTCCAAGTCCTTTAACAAATTTTCCTTCTTGTCCGCTTGTATAAGGCAGTCATCCAGATATGGGTAGATTTGAATCCCCTGAAGTCTGCAGTGTGCAATTACTGATGCCAGGCATTTCGTGAATACTCTGGGCGCAGTAGATAAGCCAAAGGGCAATGCTGAGAATTGATAATGCTCTGATCCTGCAAGAAATCTTAGGTGTCTTCTGCAACTTTGTCGAATAGGGACATGCAGGTATGCCTCCTTGAGATCTAGAGTCACCAGCCAAGACTCCTTGCCCAGCATGGGAAGAAGCTGTTGTAGGGTCAGCATCTTGAATTTTGGCACAATGAGGAAAGTATTCAGTGCGGACAGGTCGAGAATAGGCCTCCACTGATTTTCTATTCTTGGAACAAGGAATAATCTGGAATAAAATCCTTGGCCTTGTTCTGAAAGAGGTACCTTTTCTATGGCTTTCATTTGTATTAATATGGTGATTTGCTTCAAAGCCTCTGCCCTTTGATTTGGTGGCAGGTCTGGCATTCCTTTTCTTTTTGGCAATGTGTGGAAATGGAACCTGTATCCTTTGTCTATTATTTGCAGTGTCCATGTGTCCCTTGTACTGCAATACCAATTTTTTGAAAATAAAGAAAACTTTGCGCCCAATGGTGCTTCTAATTGAGCCCTGGTCGGAGGAATCAAAATGAAGTCATTGAGTCTGTCCTGGTGTAGCAGTTGTTGTTGTTCCTGCACTACTTCTCTGGTTGGGAGGCTGCCACTGACGGCCTCTGTAGGAGCCTCTAGCTTGTCCTCTACCTCTGGCACGCCTGTTTCTGCCTCTCTGGAATCTGTCTGAGTCCGGAAAGGACCAATTCTTAGTAGGCCAATTTCTGCTGAATCTCGGTGGTTGTACCGGCAGAAAGTCCTTGACTGTTTGCACAGATTTTGCCTTTTCTTCAAACTTCTTTAAGACCTCCTGAGCCGTGGAACCAAATAGTTTTTGTTTTTCCATTGGAGCATCCAGGAGCTTAGCTTTAACATGGTCCGGTAGAGATTGTTCCTTCAACCAGGCATGCCTACATATAACTGCCCCTGTCATAGCTGACCTACATGAAGCTTCCAGTGCATCATAACCACACTGCAAAAAATGGTTGCTAACCTGCTGTGAGTTATGTACCAGATCCTGAAGTGATCTACGGTCAAGGGGTTCAGAGGAGGAAAGCTTCTTATACAATTCATCTAACAAATACTCTTGGTACTGAATCATATGAAATTGACAATTTAATGCCCTCATGGAAAGAGTTGCAGAAGTATATACTTTCTTTCCCCATCTCTCTAAAGCTCAAGACTCCCTTTCAGAAGGTAGAGGATTTTTAGCAGTGGCAGCTGCAACCCCTTTTGGGCCCTGGGAAATAGTTTCTGGGTCTGCAGAGTGGGCCTTGTACAGGTGTAGATGAGAATCCGGGACCCTGTAGTACCTATCAGGTTTGGCAGGAGCCGGAGGGAGAGAATAGTACAGTTGTGTACCTACCATAAATGTAGATGTCCGATAGACATGCAACTGCAGTCATAACATATGGGTTGTCCTGCCTCAGGCAGCCCTCGGTCGGCCGGATTCCAAAGTCTGGGTCCGACGTCGGCTGATGTCGCATTTCTCTCCGACGTCAGAGCGGCTGGAGTATATAAGCATCAGCTGATGCCATCTTCTTCAGTGTTTCTTGCCCCAGATGCCAGGTGCCCTCCAAGGAAGGCTGTAATCAAATTGGAAGACAAAAACAGGATTCCAGAGAAATAAATGAGCAATAAAACAAATACACCATAACAGATATCCCCAGCTAAGAGAAAACAGGGATAGGATTGGATCCTAGGCATAGAGGGGTATGGAGGGAGGGAAAATCCGACTGCAGTTGCATGTCTATCGGACATCTACATTTATGGTAGGTACAAAACTGTACTATGTCCTTCAAGAATGCAACTGCAGTCATAACATATGGGTAGAATACCATAGCTTAGCTGGGGGAGGAGGTATGCTCTAGGAAAAAGATGGTGTGGCAATCAAACCCTGCAGGACTGCCGAAGCAAAGCCTGCTCTGGATCTGGAGTACAGAAGGAGATTGTAGTGTTTCGAGAATGTATGCACGGAGCTCCATGTAGCAGCTTCTAGAATGTCCTTAATAGGCACCCCTCTTAAGAATGCTGTAGAGTTGGCTGTAGCTCTTGTGGAATGTGGTCTGACATTGGCTGGAACAGTCTTTCCATGAAAGGAATAACAAAATCTGATGCAATGTCCAATCCATTTTGAAATAGTCTGTTTTGAAATTTGCTTTTCCTTGGACTGCAGGGGCGTAAGCTACAAAAAGTTGTTCAGACTTCCTACTGGCCTTGGTTCTGTCCAGGTAGTATCGAAGTTGTCTGTGAATGTCCAAGGTATGTAACAGTCTTTCCCCCTTATTCTCAGGATTGGGGAAGAAAGCAGGCAAATGAATAGCTTGATTTAAAGAAACCCTAGATACCACCTTTGGCATAAAAGTAGGGTTGGTCCTTAATGAAACCCTGTCTCTGTGAAAAATTATGAATGGTGGTATTGCCATTAGGGCCTGTAGTTCCGAAACCCTTCTTGCTGAGGTAATTGCCAACAGGAAAGCTGTCTTCCATGAGAGAAATTGCAAGTCAACTGAAGCTGCTGGCTCAAAAGGAGGTAGAGTCAGTTTTTCTAGGACAAAATTGAGGTCCCAGGCTTGCACTGGGGCCTTTCTTGGTGGCTTGTTGTTCTTGATTCCCCTGAGGAATTGCCTTAGCAAAGGGTGTGAAAAGACAGGAAGATCAGTGTTATATCTAGCTGAAATAGCTGATGCATGTATCTTTATGGAAGAATATGAGAGGCCGTTCTTTAGCATATCCGCCAAATATTCCAAGATGAGTGGGATGTTCAACAATGATGCATCATGTCCCTTGCTGGTATTCAAATTGCTGAATCTCTTCCATTTTGCTAAGTAAACCTTTCTGGTGGATGGTCTTCGAGCCTCTGTTAGTATCCGCTGAACTTCCTTGGAGAGAGATAGGTTGAGGTTATTTATGGGATCTCCCAGGCTGTTAGCTGCAGTGTCTGAAGGTTTGGATGCACTGTTTTGAGATTGTGTTGAGTCAAAAGTAGAGGCCTTTGGGGAAGGGCCCACCTCCTGGTGTGACATATGCTCCGTAGTAGTGGGTACCAGTGTTGTCTTGGCCAGTCCGGAGCTATTATGATTCCCTTGGGTCTCTGCTTTGATCTTTAGTAGTACTGAGGTCATCAGTGGCAGAGGTGGGAATGCATAGATTGTTAGGAAGTTCCAGTTGAATGAGAGAGCATCTATTTTCCAAGCTTTTGGATGGTATGTCCTTGTGCAGAATTTTTGTAGATGATGGTTGAGGTGAGAGGCAAATAGGTCTACTTCTGGCCTGCCCCATGTCGAAGTGAGTTGTGTGAAGATCTTCGGATGGACTCGTGTGGATCTGTGAAATTCCTGCTTAGGCTGTCCGCCAGCACATTGTCTTTGCCTGGAACAAACTGGGATTGTAACTGGATGTTTAGGCTCAGTGATTTTTCCCAAAGATGCATTGTCAGTCTGCAAAGGGGGTAAGAGTGGGTGCCCCCTTGCTTGTTTATATACCACATCACAGTGGTGTTGTCTGTCCGTATCAGTAAATGGCCTTGTTGAAGTTGGTGTTGAAAGGCCTCGATGGCATGCATTACTGCCAGCATTTCCTTTTGATTTATATGCAGATGTGTTTCCTTTTGAGACCATTGTCCTTGTATACATCTGCCTTCCATGTGTGCCCCCCATCCAAGGTCTGAGGCGTCAGTGGTCATGGTTTGTGTTATCTGTGGTTTTTTGAATGACATACCTGTGTTTGCCTGGCTCACCGAGGCCCACCATAGGAATTCCTTTTGTAGGCATGGAATGAGCGGTATGGTTGTCTCTAAGTTGTTGCTGTGCTGAGACCAAATGCTTTTTAGGTACCATTGAAACTTTCTCATGTGTAGTCTTGCTAATGGAACCAGGAGAATGCAGGATGCCATGTAACCCAGGGCCTGTAGGAATCTCCTTGCAGTCATCTGGGTGAGTTTTGCTAAACCTTTGAAGTAATGAGTTAACTTCTCTTGCTTGTCTTCTGTCAGGTAAGCCATTTGAGAGGCTGTGTCTAATTTGGCTCCTAAGAAGATTATTTGCTGGGATGGCTGCAGTCTTGACTTTTGGAAGTTGACTGTGTATCCCAGATCTTGAAGTAATCGTATGACATAGTCCAAGTTTTTTGTCAACATCAATTTGTCGTCCGCTTGTATGAGGCAGTCGTCCAAGTACGGGTAAATTTGTATCCCATGGAGCCTACAATGAGCAATTACTGAAGCCAGGCATTTTGTGAATACTCTGGGCGCAGTAGATAAGCCAAATGGCAATGCTGAGAATTGATAATGCTCTGGCCCTGCAAGAAATCTGAGGTATCTTCTGCAGCTGTGTCTGATAGGGACATGCAGGTATGCCTCCTTGAGGTCCAGAGTAATCAGCCAAGACCCCTTGCCCAGCATGGGAAGGAGTTGCTGTAGAGTCAGCATTTTGAACTTTGGTACTATGAGAAAGGTGTTTAATGCGGACAAATCCAGTATTGGTCTCCACTGAGATTCTTTTCTTGGAACAAGGAACAGTCTTGAGTAAAACCCCTGGCCTTGTTCTTGTTGTGGAACTCTTTCTATTGCTTTCATCCGAGTCAGCAGAGAGATTTGCTCGATAGCCTCTACCCTCTGGTTTTGTGGTAGGTTTGGCATGCCTTGTTTTCTTGGCAAGGTATGAAAATGGAACCTGTAGCCTCAGTCTATAATGTCCAAAATCCATTTGTCCTTTGTCAGTCTGTGCCAATTTTCTGCAAACATAGATAATTTCCAGCCCAAGGGAGCTTCTATTTGTTCCCTGGTAGGCGGAAGTAGAGGAAAGTCATTGAGATTGTGGCTGTGGGGCAGGTGAAACCCCTGCGTCACTGCTTTGCTTTCCTGGCTGCCATTGTCGTCCCCTGTAAGGACCTCTGTATTGGCCTCTTCCTCGGCCACGTCTGTTTTTACCCCTTTGAAACTTTTCTGGATTAGGAAAGGACCAGTTTTTTGAAGGCCAATTCCTACTGAATCTGGGGGGTTGAACCTGGAGGAAATCTTTCACCGTCGGAACTGATTTTGCTTTTTCCTCGATGGTCTTTAACACATCCTTAGCATTAGCACCAAAAAGCTTGTTCTTTTCCAAAGGTGCATCCAGAAGTTTTGCCTTTACATGATCTGGTAGAGGTTGATCTTTTAACCATGCATGTCTACGAATGACTGCCCCTGTCATAGCTTCCCTACATGAAGCTTCCAGTGCATCATATCCACACTGCAGGAAGTGATTGCTTACTTGCTGAGTGTTATGTACTGCTTCCTGCAAAGCCTTCCTGTCTAAAGGATCAGGAGTGGCCAATGTTTTTTTGTAAATCTTCTAACAGGAAATCCTGATATTGTAACATATGAAAAAGGCAATTCAAAGCTCTCATAGATAAGGTAGTGGATGTGTAAACCTTTTTGCCCCATCTCTCTAATGACCTAGCTTCCCTGTTGGAGGGCAATGGATTTTTAGAGGTGGAAGCTGAAACTCCTTTAGGCCCCTGAGAAATAGTTTCCAAATCAGCAGTATGGGCCCTGAATAAATGGGAATGAGTTTCTGGGACCCTGTAATACCTGTCTGGCTTGGCTGGAGCAGGAGGAAGAGAGTCAGGGGTAACACTAGAGTCAGAATATAAATCATCCAAAACATCAAGTACAGGAGGAATAGCTAAGGGCCTGTGCTGGGGCTTCTTAAGGAAAGTCCGAAGGTGTTTTCTGGAATCAGAGAATTCCTGGCCTTGCCACTTCAAATGTTCCCTCATGGTATGCAGAACTTCCCCAAAAGAAATATCCTCAGGCGGGGAGGCCGAGGGGATGGAATCCTCTGCATCCGAGTCCTCATAGGTCTGGAAGAGCTCTTCCTGGCTATCAGAGTGGACAGAGCCCTCAGAGTCTTCATCTGACGGAATAGGGTCAGAGGGTTCAACCCGGGGCCTTTTATCAGAAGGAGGCTGGGATCCTCTCTCAGGATGTGCCTGTGAACCTCTAATCATAGAAATTAAATCAGCAGCCATAGACATAATTTGTGTCTCTGGAGTAGGCTGAGGAAAAGGTTTTAGTAGTAAGATGTTTTGTTTTGCTGGCTGCCTTAGCCCTGGTGTAGGCCTTAATGGACATGGCCATAGGAGGCCTGGCAGCTCCACGTGCAGGAGTGACCTTGTCTACAGCAATGGTCTCGGGCATGTCCTCGGTTTCGGTATCCGGAGGAAAATCAATAACTGACGTCGGAGTGATAATCGGAATCGTAGTCGTCGGTAATGCGGTGTCTTCGGTTCGGAGCGGTGGAGAGACCGTCTCAGAGAGAACCGGAGCACCCGCGATAGGTTTTGGCGTGGAGTCGGTGGTAGACGCAGGCCGAGGATGTCGGTCCCGGTCTTTTCGTTTCTTGGGAGTTTGTGATGTCGGAAGTTCCGACGGCATTGTGTAAGCGAATTTTTCACCGAAAAAATCTTCAGCGAACTCCGCCCGGCGCCTGAGAGTGCGGTGGTTGAAGCGAGCACAGGCTACACAGGCCGAGACGTTGTGGTCTGGGCCAAGGCAAGGAAGACAGTAAGAGTGGAAATCCTTATGAGGTATTTGTTTACCACAAGAAAGACAATTGTTAACTTTTTCAGTAATTTCTGACATCGGCTGAGGCAAGAAAAGATCCCCAACGGGGTACTTAGCTTTTTGATGACTTCGGAATCGAAGAATACAGGAGCTGACCGACCAGCACTTGCGAACTGCTTCTGCTTCGAGCACCGCGCGGCAAGAAAGACTGAAGAAGATGGCGTCGGCTGATGCTTATATACTCCAGCCGCTCTGACGTCGGAGAGAAATGCGACATCAGCCGACGTCGGACCCAGACTTTGGAATCCGGCCGACCGAGGGCTGCCTGAGGCAGGACAACCCATATGTTATGACTGCAGTTGCATTCTTGAAGGACATCAGGGGCTGCACTAGCATCAGAGTACACATCATCAATAACATTCAAAACAGGAGGTATAGCTAAAGGCCAATGCTGAGGTAAATGTAAAAAGGTGCTTAATCTCTTTCTAGAATCAGAAAATTCCTGGCCCTGCCATTGAAAATGTTCTCTCAGAGTGCAATGTCTCACCAAATGAAAATTCTTCAGGAGGGGAGGCCGAAGGAATAGATTGTTCAGCATCAGAATCCTCGTAGGGCGAGTAAGCCTCCACCTGGTGGTCTGACAACAGAGAGCCATCCGTAGACTCATCTGAGGAATGGGGGTCAGAGGGCTCAACCCTATGCCTTTTGTCTGGTGGTGGTAGAGAGCCCCTGTCTGGGTGAGGTTGAGAACCTCTAATTAAAGAGATAAGATCCTCTGCTAGGCTGAGAATCTGAGAGCCAGTAGAAGGCCTCTGAGAGGTAGTCTTGGGAGGCAAAGCTTTAGCAAGTTTAGCAGCTTTAGCCCTAGAAAAGGCCTTAATGGACATGGATGCAGGGGCTCTGGCTGCACCACGTGCAGGAGTAGACTTGTCTAAAGGGATGGTGTCGGACATGTCCTGGACACTGGTTTCAGTAGGTAATTCAATAACCGACTCGGCCGGGGCCTCCGTGGCTGAGGTAGTCGGTTGAGTGGATTCGGTTATAGGAAGCACCGAGGACTCGGTTTCAGCCGAAACCGAGGGCCGCGAGGGTCGGTCCTTGTCCTTCCGTTTTTTTAACCACATGCGAAGTTGGAGTCTCCGACGGCATCTTGTACGCAAAATTAGCCCCAAAAAATTCCTCTGCAAACTCCGACCGACGTCTAAGAGTTCGTCGGTTGAAGGAAGCACAGGCTGAGCAGGCCGAGACGTTGTGATCTGGGCCTAAGCAAGGGAGACAGTAAGAGTGGAAATCCTTATGAGGTATTTGTTTCCCACAAGTTAAATTAGAAGTTATGTACTCACCATAACGTACCATCTGAGTAGGTGTATTCATTTGTCTGCAACCTGTGGGTTATGGATCCGATATCGGATCCGAACCGGCATGGTTTTCCAGCTATGGATCCGAGCTCTCAGCTCCTCCCCTCACCCATAATGCCCTGCTCTCCCTACATGACCTCAGATCGAGTTTGCCAACAATAGAAATACCCTAAAAAGGGTACACATAATATGCAGGAAACTGACAAGGCCAGGGGGATAGGAGGGCGGGATGGTTGCAGACAAATGAATACACCTACTCAGATGGAACGTTATGGTGAGTACATAACTTCTAAATCTGAAGTAGGAGATTCATTTGTCTGCAACCTGTGGGACAGAGTCTCCCCAGCTACCTGAATCTTGGGCGGCCATCATGGAAGGATATTCCGGAGGACCGCGGAGCCAAAGTATGCTCTACCTCTAGATGTAATATCCAACTTGTAGTGGGAGATAAAGGTATGAGATGAAGCCCAAGTGGCTGCTGAACAAATATCATCTAGAGGAATCCTAGCTTTAAAGGCCGCTGAAGTAGAAACTGACCGGGTTGAATGGGCATGTACTCCCTCCGGTGCGGGCCTTCCAGAAGCTTGATAAGCCAATAAGATGCACTGCGAAATCCAGCGTGATAAGGAGACTTTGGAAATTGGCTTACCCAAATTGAATTTAGCAAAGGAAATAAACAACTAGTCAGATTGCCTATGACCAGCTGTCCTGTTCAGATAAAATCTAAGTTGCCTGTGAACATCTAAGGAATGTAGCTTGTATTCACCTTTGTTTTGATATTTAGGAAAGAAAACAGGGAGGTTAATGGATTGATTAATATTTGCTTCAGAAGCTACCTTAGGAAGAAAGGACGGATTGGTCCTGAGGTATACATGGTCCGGATGAAAGACCAAGTAAGGAGGCTTGACGGATAAGGCTTGAAGTTCTGAAACTCTCTTGGCCGAGGTAATGGCTACTAAAAAGGCCGTCTTGAAAGATAAAAACTTCAGATCTACCGTAGCCGCAGGTTCGAAGGGGGGAGTGGTCAAGGCCTGAAGGACCAAAGAAAGGTCCCAAGGAGGAACCACTTGCTTTACAGGGGGCCTGAGGAGAAAGGTACCTTTTAGGAAAATCTTACACAATTTGGCAGACATCAGTGGACTGGAGTCTTGACCAATATGATAGTGAGAAATTGCCGCAGGTTGCACTTTGACCGTGGAACTGCTGGCACCATCATTAAAAAGAGTGGTTAGAAAGTCAAGCACCAGAGGAAGGGGAACTGTGAAGGGGTCTAGACCTTGCCGCTCCGCCCAAATGGAGAATCGTTTCCACTTACTGCGGTAAACTTTCCTGGTAGATGGTTTATGAGCCGCCACCAGGATGGCCTTAACTGGAGACGAAATACCGGGAGTCCTGATCAGGAGTGGAACTGGAGCAGCCAAGCAGTCAGCTTCAGGTTGTCCAGATTCGGGGTTGATAGATGGGATGGGTGAGATATCAGATCCGGAATGGGATCTAGAATCCAAGGAGGATTCACTGAGTGAGACCTTAGGAAAGGGAACCAGATCTGTCGAGGCCAGAATGGGGCAATAAGAATCATTCTGCACCCGAGAGGCTTTCTGAAGAACTTGGAGCATCAGAGGCAAAGGGGGGTAAGCATAAAGAAGACCGGGGGGCCAAGCATGCACCAGAGCGTCTCTTGGGGTATCTCCGGGAGGAGGTATTAGAGCGAAAAAACTGTCGCACTTGGTGATTGAGGGAGACGCAAAAAGATCGCAACAAGGAGTTCCCCACCGTGCGAAGATGCATTTCGCTACCTGAGCATTGAGAGACCACTCGTAAGGGGAGAGAATGGTGCGACTGAGTTTGTCCGCAAGGATGTTGGACCGACCCGGAATATGCTTTGCGATGAGAAAGCGGTTGGTGGAGATTGCCCATTCCCACACTCTCATGGCTTCTCGACAAAGAGGGTAAGACCTGGTTCCTCCCTGTTTGTTGATATACCAGACGACAGACATGTTGTCCGACTGAATCACAATAGTTCCCAAGGGAAGAAAGGCCTGTAGTGCTTGCAACGCTAAGAGCACTGCTCTCATCTCTAGAACGTTGATATGCAGTAAGGTCTCTGAATCGTTCCACGTGCCTTGGACCGTCCGGCCTGCAAAATGCCCCCCGAACCCGAGGCGGGAGGCGTCCGTGGTCACCGTGGCGAGAGGGGGAGAAGCACAAAAGGGGCGGCCTCCGTGGAGATCTGGAGAGTGGAGCCACCACAGGAGGGACCATTTGCAAGCCTTGCTGATCGCAATGGGATGATGCATAGGAAGAGCAAGATAAGACCACTGAACTAGGAGTGTCCATTGAAAGACGCGCATATTGAACCTGGCGAGAGGAAGAAGAGCTATCGCTGCTGCCATGGACCCTAGAGCCCTCAGGACCAACTCCGCTGGAACTGAGCTGGAGTGGAGAATGGCCCGCACCTGGAGCTGCAGATTCTGAATTCTGTCCACAGTGAGGAAGGCTCTTAACCATCTCGTGTCTAACCTGGCACCTAAAAAATCTATGAACTGCATAGGGGCTAGGTTGGATTTTTCTGTATTTATTGTGATGCCCAGACGGGGAGCTAGATGGAGGAAGGAATCCCGTGCCAATAACAGTAGATGCCTTGTTGGAGCGGTGAGAAGCCAGTCATCCAGGTAAGGGAAGACCTGCACCCCCTGAAGCCTCAGGTGGGCCGCTACCACTGCTAAAACCTTGGTGAACACCCTGGGGGCTGTGGTGAGACCAAAGGGAAGGACCCGGAATTGGTAGTGACTGGCTCCCAGCCGGAAGCGGAGAAACCTCCTGGAGCGCCTGTCCATTAGTATATGGTAGTACGCATCCTTGAGGTCTATAGAGGACATCCAGTGATTTTCTCCCAGGAGGGGGAGAATAGACTGTAATGTCACCATTCGGAACTTCTCCTTGGGAACTGCCAGGTTCAAGAGTGAAAGGTCTAATATTGGTCTTAGATCCCCCGTCTTTTTTGGCACTAAAAAAAACCTAGAGTAGAACCCTGATCTGATCTGGACTGGGGGGACGGGCTGGATGGCTCTTTTCTTTAGCAGATGGCCAATTTCTGCCAAAGCGGCCTCCCACTGACCGGGTCGAACGTCGGGGAGGGACTTCAATTTCGGCATGTGATGAAATGGGATGCGGTATCCTCTGGATATGATGCGGAGGACCCAGCGGTCTGATGTTATGGACTCCCATGCCGCTAGGTGCTCTGAAAAACGTCCCCCGACTGCCTCCAGAGTGGAGCAGCCGGGCAACCCTTCAGGGCTGCTGCGCGGGCCGTTCAGAGAAGGGTTCTCTGGACCCGAAGTTCCTGGGAGCCCCTCTGCCCCTGGGGCGGCGTCCTCCCTGTCCTCCTCTGCCACGGAAGGACTGGTTGTCCGGAGCGGGTTGGGATTGCTGCGACTTCCGGAACCACATCTTCTTCTGGCCCTTTTGGTTCCTAGAATAGGGCTTCTGGGGCACAGAGAAGCGGATTCCGACGGCAGACAGCGTCTTCCCGTCCTTTTCGCTCTGGGTCAAAGTATCACGAACAGTTTTGCCAAACAGGGCAGAACCATCGAAGGGAGCGTTCGCAAATGATGCCTTGAAGGGCTCCGTGAAATCGCAATGACGGAGCCAGGCCTGACGTCTAGTAACTAGGCCTGCCCCTGCGGCTCTAGTGGCACCTTCCATAGCATGGGACAGTAACCGCATAGAGGTATTAGTCACGGACCTGAGAGTGGCCATACGGGTGGAGTACAACAATTTGTCCTCCTCCGACATGGACTCTGGGGGGGATGCAGCGTATTCCTTGATAAGATCGCGCTGCATCCTAATCACATGTGCCAGGTTGTTCAGCGCCCTCACTAAAAAGGTCGCTGAACTAAACATCCGCTTCCCCAAGCGGTCCATCATCGGAGACTCCTTGCTCGGGGGATGGACTGAGGGGCTCTCCTGAGCAAGTTCCCTCTTGGTGGCTGCCGCCGTCAACATGGCATCTACCGGAGGCCCCTTACTCCAGTGGGCACGGTCAGCCAGGGGACTGAGTATACGGTCAGTCCTTTTTGGAATTGGCTCCACGGTGTCCGGTTCCTTCCACGCCCTGGTGGTAATCAGGTCCACCAGGGGGTCGGCAGGAGGGGACACCCAAGAGGTAGACGGGCCCGCTTCAAATGCCTCCAAGAACACGGACTCGTCCGAGGAAGACTTGGGGGCAGACCACCCCCCCCCTTATGCGAAGCATTTCCATGATGTCTCCAAAGGAGACATCCTCGGGGTGATCTTGGGAGCCTTCCCTTCCTCCAAATCCGTGTCTTCAGTGAGAGACTGGGAGTCTATGTGCCTCCTTTTGCACGTATGCTTGCGAGGGCATCCTCCAGGGGGCTGTCAGAGGACTCCTCGCAAGCTGTGACATGTTCCAAAGGAACAACTTGGGGCAAAGGAGCGGGCTGTCCCAGTGGCCGGATGGTGGAAGCCTGGCCCAGTGCAGATGGAGCGCAGGACGGAGCCGAAGAAAGTGCCGGGGGTCCGGAAACCCTCAACAGGGCCCTTTCCACTATATCAAAAGCCGAGGGGGAGCCGACCTCGACCAAAGGATCCGATAATCGGCTCCCCCTAGGATCCGAAGAGTGGATCGGAGCCGGCGCCGAAGCACTCGGATCCGAGGGGACAGTGCGCTCCGACACGGACGGCGCCGAAGGAGCACTGATCCCCCCGGATCCGAAGCTCGGATCCAGGCTCCGAGAGGTCGGATCCGAAGCACTCGAGGGCAGGGTCGGATCTGAAGTACCTAGTAATATCGGCGCCGACCCACCCCCGGCTCCGAAGCTGCTCGGCTCCAATTGCTCCGAACCCGGGTAGCGGGTCGGAGAAGGAGCTATAGGTTTAAAGAAAGGGGTCGAGCTCCCCCCCAGAGGGGGGGGGGAGGCAAGAGCACTCCCATCTGCATCTGGGCCTGGATGAACCTTCTCATCATCTGATCCAGATCAGCATCAGATAAACTGTACGTAGATCTCGACGAGGCTACCGAGGTAGGCCTTGAGTGCCTCCTCGATAGCCTCGACGGAGATTGGGTCTCCTCCTCCTCAGTTCCCGGTGAAAAGCACACAGGAGACCGGAGCCGAGGAGGGGGAGAACCAGCAGACAAGGAGGCCGGAGGAGAAGCCCGCTTGGCAGGCGGGGCCGAAACAGAGGTCTCGGCCCGCCGCTTATGGTGCTTCTCCCTCCGGTCCTTCTTTCTAGCTTCCCTCTCCTCCAAACCACTAGAGGGAGGTTGAGTCCCAGGTGGAGGAGGAGAGGAGAGGAGGAACCGTGACAGTACCCCGAAGGAGTAGCCGGAGCCGAGTCCGGGGGCAAAAGTCCCGCCAGGACCAGCTTCGACCTCCGCTCCTTCAATGCCCTGGGGTTGAACCCTGCACAAACGGAACATGCAGAAGTGAGGTGTTCAACCCCAAGGCATCGAACGCACCGAGTGTGGCCATCAGCAGGGGAAAGCTTATGGCCACACTCGGAGCACTTCGAAAAAAACAGCCTTAGGTGGTTCAGACATCCTAAGGACACTAGTTATTACTTTAATTAGACTAAAAAGTAAAAGCTAACTAGTCAAACAAACACAGGCCCAAACACACACTACGCACCAGCGAGGGGAGGGAAACTTTTAGTTATGTACTCACCATAACTTCAGATGTTTGGGATCCATCTCGCCTACATTCTGACAGATGGGTTCGGAGCCGATCCCTCGGCTCCGACTCTGCACGCTTATGCCAAAGAGCGAAGTCTCTTATTGGCTGAGCTTACTATATCCCAGGATGCACCACTACCAGTCCCCCAGATCTAGTTTGTCCGCATACATGCACACATGCACGCACTGATTATATAACATCGTCAGATGAAACAAGATAAAACAGTAGAACTCAAAACCATTCAATCTCTTCTGATCTCCAAGGCAGGGGGAAGGAGGGTGGGTATTAGGAATGAAGGCGAGATGGATCCCAAACATCTGAAGTTATGGTGAGTACATAACTAAAAGATGTTATGTGATCCTATCTCGCCTACATTCTGACTGATGGGACAGCGTCCTAGCACCTGAATCCTGGGTGGCTCACTGGAAAACACTCCTGAGTACCGTGGAACCAAATGATGCTCGCCCTTTAGATGCCACATCCAATTTATAATGGGAAATGAAAGTGTGCGGATTTGACCAAGTAGCCGCAGCACAAATCTCCGATATAGCAAGTCTGGAATGAAAGGCTATAGAAGTTGCCATAGCTCTGGTAGAGTGAGCTTTGATAGATGTTGTAAGTTGCTTATTCGAAGAAGAATAAGCCTGAGTTATACAATCTCTAATCCATTTGGAGACAGTAGCTTTTGTAATGGTTTTACCCAATTTATTGTCTGAGAAGGACACAAACAATTGGTCCGACTTACGAAATTGTTGAGTCCTGTCTAAATAGAATCGCAATTGCCTGTGAACATCCAATTTATGGAGAGTGTATTCTGCGTCATTGGAAAATTTTGGGAAGAAAACTGGTAGCTCTAGAGATTGTTGAAGACAGAGATTAGAACAGACCTTTGGGACAAAGGATGGATTAGGCCTAAGTGATACTCTATCCTTGTGGAAAATCAAGTACGGGGGTTTAATAGATAGGGCTTGAAGCTCTGAGACTCTTCTTGCAGAAGTAATTGCAACTAAGAAGGCAGTTTTCCAAGACAGATATTTTAACTCACATGTAGCAGCAGGTTCGAAAGGGGAAGATGTTAATGCACGAAGCACCAAATCAAGATCCCACGGAGGCAGGATGAAAACTGGGGGTCTTAACAGGCCCGCACCTTTAATAAAAGTCTTGCATAATCTGCTGCTCATCAATGGAGGATCCATAGATTCGTGGAATTTAGAGATAGCCGCCAGTTGTACTTTAATAGTAGAGACAGAAGATCCTTGATTAAACAGGGATGTTAAAAATTTCAAAACTTCGGGATCGGAGCAGTGATAGGGTCTAAGCCCCTGAGTTGAGCCCAGATAGCAAACCTCTTCCACTTACTGAGGTACAATTTGTTAGTGGTGGGTTTGTGGGCTGAAGATAAAATGTGAATAACTTCCGGATCTAATGTGTGACTTCTGACTAAAGTCGGAAGTGGAGGAGCCAGGCTGTCAACTTCAAGGAGCGTAGGGACTGATGCTGTTGTCCCGACTGATGGATTAGCAGATCCGGAGTTAGATCTAACGTCCAAGGATCGTCCACCGCATGTTTCTTCAGGTAGGGAAACCATACCTGACGAGGCCAGAATGGAGCAATCAGTATCATTGTGGACCCCGATCGTCCACCGCATGTTTCTTCAGGTAGGGAAACCATACCTGACGAGGCCAGAATGGAGCAATCAGTATCATTGTGGACCCCAATTGAGAAGCTTTTTGAATGACTTTGGAGAGAAGTGGTATCGGAGGAAAGGCATAAAGTAGCCCTGTTGGCCAAGGTTGTGCTAGAGCATCCATAGCTGATTCCCCTTGATGTGGGGTCAAGGAGAAGAACCTTTTGCACTTCGTGTTCAGTGGTGTTGCAAAAAGATCGCAGCACGGCGTTCCCCATCTCCTGAAAACCTGAGCTGCTACTGTTTCGTTTAGGGACCACTCGTGAGGAGAGAGAATTGTCCTGCTCAATTTGTCTGCCAATATATTTGATTTCCCGAATGTGGGTCGCTACCAAGAAGCGGTTGGTAGCTACAGCCCATTCCCACACCCTCATGGCCTCTCTGCAAAGGGGTAAGATCTGGTCCCTCCTTGTTTGTTCAGATACCAGACCACCGACATGTTGTCTGTGTGGATGGCGATGATGCCCTGAGGAAGAAACTTGTGTAAGGCCTGTAGGGATAGAAGTACAGCCCTCATCTCCAACACATTGATGTGGAGAAGAGCTTCGTCTGGAAGCCAGGAGCCCTGAACTAACCTGCCCAGACAATGCCCCCCCCACCCTATCTGGGAGGCATCTGTCGTCAGGGTAACCACTGGAGAGGGAATAACAAAGGGGCTTCCTTGATTTAGATTGGATGTCTGAAGCCACCAGCGAAGGTCCCGTTTGCATGTTTCCGTAATCATGATGTGATGATTGAGGGAAGATCCTGAAAGGACCATTGAGTTGACAATAGCCACTGAAGAATCCTCATGTGCAATCTTGCCAGAGGAACTAAAAGAACCGTGGCAGACATTGAACCTAAAACTTGTAGAACCATCCTGGCTGGGGCTTTGGATCTCGAGACCAGAGCTTGAACTTGGCCCTGTAAAGTTTGGATCCTTTCGGCAGGAAGAAAGACGCCAGATCAATTTTGAGTCTATCTCTGCTCCTATGAACCTTATGCGCTGAGAGGGCCGCAAGCCAGACTTTGACCACTTGCATGTAATCCCCAGGGTAGCACCCAGGAGATGGTGGCTTTGAGGTTGTCCATTAGTAGATGCCTGGTGGTGGCAGTCAGGAGCCAGTCGTCCAGATAGGGAAACACTTGGAATCCAAGACTTCTCAGGTGAGCCGTCACTACCGCCAAACACTTGGTGAACACCCTGAGGGCTGTGGTGAGACCAAAGGGCAGAGCACAAAATTGGTAATGACTGACTCCCAGGCTGAAGCGCAGATACCTCCTGGACGCCTGATGTATCGGTATGTGATAATAGGCATCCTTGAGGTCTATGGAGCACATCCAAACATCCTTCTCCAACAATGGGAGAATGGATTGTAACGTGACCATTCGGAATTTGGATTTCGTGACGGATTGGTTCAGTCTGCTGAGATCCAATATTGGTCTCAGGTCCCCTGGCTTTTGGCACTAAAAGAACCTGGAGTAATTTCGGATCCGATCTGGTCTGTGGGGACCGGTTGGATGACTCCTTTTTCTAGCAGCTTTAAAGCTTCTGCGGCTGCAATTTCCCTTTGACTGGGTGGTGGGTCCGGGATTTTCTTGGACGGTGGTGGTGAGTATGTGAATGGGATGGTGTAACCTCCGGCAATGATCCGAAGCACCCATCTGTCCTGAGTGATTGACTCCCAGGCTTTTAGGTGCTTGGCAAAATGACACCCGACTGGCTCCGGAGCAGCACAGCCGGGCAATCCCTCATGATGTGTGGGAGGCTGAAGAGCCACGAAAGGACTCGCGGTCTCCAGAATTGCGGGGCCCTCTGCCGCCTCTGGGACGGCGTCTCCCAGAAAAATTTCCCCGTCCTCTGCCTCTGGAAGGGGAATCTTCCTGCTGTTGAGGAAAAAACTTACTTGATTTCTGGAACCACATCTTCCCCCCTCCTTTGGCCTTGGTATAAGGCCGAAAGGGAGTGGAATAACGGGCACCTACGGCAGATAAAGTTTTTCCCTCTTGCTCACAGCGGGTAAGGGTGTCTTTAACCTTGGGTCCAAACAAAGAGGACCCATCAAAGGGAGCGTCGGCGAAGGAAGACTTGAAGGCCTCCATGAACTGACACAAGCGGAGCCAGGCTTGTCTCCGTAGAGCCACGCCTGTGCCTGCCGCTCTACCCGCCCCTTCGGCCGCATAGGAAATGAGCCTCATGGACGAGTTAGAAATTGACGTAAGGATAGCCAACTGAGAGCTAACCGACTGGGCTAGCTGCTCAGGTAGGTTACCCGAGAGGGAATCTGACAGCTCCTTGACCAGATCCCTCTGAAGCCTGGTAAAATGTGCCAAATAATTCAGAGACCTTAAAGTAAAGGCCGCTGAAGTCAGGGTGCGCCTCCCGTACCTGTCCATGCTCCTAGACTCCTTATTAGGAGGATGGACGGACGTTGAAGCCTCTGCCACGTCCTGTTGTGTAGCAGATGCCACCACCATGGCATCTACAGCCACGCCTTTAGTGAGGAACTCCTTCTCGGGTGGGGCAGACAAAAATTTATTAGGACGAGAAGGGACTGGTTCCACGGTATCTGGATGTTCCCACGCCCTTGACAAACTAAATCCAGAAGCTCGTCAAGGGCGGAGACACCCAGGAGGCGGAGGGCTGAGCCCCAAAGGCCTTGAGGAGCACTGACTCATCAGCAGAGGGGTTTGGATATCCAGCCCCCCCGTTGTTTGAGGATCTCTAAGATGTCTGCAAATGAGACATCATCCGAGGGCGACTTCGGGGACCCCTCCGCATCATCAAGATCAGTGTCCGATGTAATAGACTCGGCGGAGTCCACGTGCTTCCTCTTGCACGATCTCTTCCTCGGGGTTCCTCCGAAGACAACTCGAAGAACCCTCAGGAGGAGGGAACCCCAATGGGGGTAACCTCAGGCCCAGGGCTCCGCTGCCTACGGACAGGGAACTGCCAAAGACCCAGTCTCCACGCCCAGGGAAGGTGCCGGTAAAGCCGGAGAGATGGCCGAAGACTTGGCCAAGGCACTCCTCATAGCCCTGAAAGCCAGACCCCCAGAATCCTGAGAGTGTCCAGTCTCCGGAGCCATGATAGCAGACGGCAATCCCGCGAAGCACCGAGAGGAGGCTCGGAACCGAAAGCATAGGTCCCGAAACATCACCCCCGGGTCCAGCCGAAGAAGTCCGTGTACCAAACTCGGACCCGAAGGCCCGGGTTGGAGTAAGGGTCGGAGCCGACCCTAAGATCTCCACCGGCTCCAACAGCATCTGCTCCGACGGAGCCGAAGCGGTCGGAGGAGGAACAGCCATGGGATGGGCATGGGCTATCGGCTCCAAAGCCAACTGGGTCGGAGCCGAAACAAATTTTTGAAAGACTGGGGACTGGAACAGTCTTTGGAGCACCCTGTCTATATCCGAATCCGACATCCTCGAGGACTTAGAGGATACTGAACGGGTTCGAGAAGGCCTCTCCAACGGCCCCAAAGGACTAGGGGACCGGCTCCGAGGCGACTCGATGATTATCGGCGCCGAGGAATACCACAGTAGATTCCATCGGTGCCGAGGAGGACTTGGCGCCGAGGAGGAAGTGTCTGAGCGGGCAACCTTAGTCGGCTCCGAGACCAGTGGAGCCGGCGAAGGTGACCCGCCTCTCGATGCCCCAGCCATCGGCTCCGAAGTCCGAGGAGTCGAGACTGGTGACATCGAGGCAGACCGTTCCCTCGGCTCCAAGTCCTTGGAGCCAAGGAGAAGCCTGCCTATGTCTTTTGGCGGCGGATCCGACGGACTGGTCGGAGCCGCCTTCTTCTTTGGTTGGAGAAGGAGAGGATGCTAGAGCTTCTTGAAGGAGGGTTTGATTAAGCCTTTAAGAATAAGCTTATTTTTCCTCTCCTGGAGGACCCTAGAGGAAAAAGCGTGACACACGCTGCATGACTCCTGTAAATGTTTTGCACCCAAACAATAAACACAGAGAGTGGTCATCTGTGATTGACATTTTAAAATTACATTTGGTGCATTTTTTGAAGCCCGAAGGCCTAGGATTTTGAGACATTATGACCAAAAATGCAGTAAGAACACACAATCCAAATTTAACTTTAACTGACTCTACAAAAATCAGTTTAGAACTGCGGTTTAACAATCCGAACAACAAGAAACTCAAGGGGATCTGAAATCCCAAAAGTTTGAGAGGGGTTAACTGACCGGGAAAGGCCCTACAGATAAAGGAGGCCTGAAATCAGCAACAACACCCAATCACTCAACAAGTTTCCACAAAAAACTTTCAATCACTACACAAAGCACAGAGTAGCCGTTAAAACAGCTTTTTATGACAGGAAAAACAATTTTCTGACAGAAAAAAGTAAGTAAAATTTACTACTCAGCTCAGCCAGCTCGAGACCACGTCTTCGCTAGTTAGCGGCAAACGAGATCTGGGGGACTGGTAGTGGTGCATCCTGGGATATAGTAAGCTCAGCCAATAAGAGACTTCGCTCTTTGGCATAAGCGTGCCGAGTCGGAGCCGAGGGATCGGCTCCGAACCCATCAGTCAGAATGTAGGCGAGATAGGATCACATAACATCTAAAAGTTATAAAAGTTAATAAAACTAAACAACTTTAGGCTAATAATAAGGGAAACCTATAACTTTCACACAAAACTGTCTGAAAAAAACTTAAATTTAACACTAAAATAGCAGTAATAAACACTTAGCTGTAGAGCTCTAAGAAACCAATCTGGTCAACAGCGCGGCAAACTAGATCTGAGGTCATGTAGGGAGAGCAGGGCATTATGGGTGAGGGGAGGAGCTGAGAGCTCGGATCCATAGCTGGAAAACCATGCCGGTTCGGATCCGATATCAGATCCATAACCCACAGGTTGCAGACAAATGAATCTCCTACTTCAGATCAATTATTTACTTTATCTGACATTGGCTGAGGCAAGAAAGAGTCCCTAACGTGGTACTTCGCTTTTTCGAAGTCTTCGGTAGCTGAATCACAGGAGCTGGCCGACCGGCACTTGCGAACTGCTTCTGCTTCGCGCACCACACGGCAAGAAAGAATGGTGAAAATGGCGTCGCCTGATGCTTTTATACCCCAGGCGCTCTGACATCGGGGAAAGTGCGACATCAGCCGAGGCCAGACCCAGACTTTGGAATCCGGCCGACCGAAGGGCTGCCTGAGGCAGGACAACCCATATGTTGTGACTGCAGATGCATCCTTGAAGGACATCGCTGAGGTTTGGATAAACGTAAACCCACAGCAGATAAGGACTTCCCGTCACGGTTCACACCTGAATAATATATCCCTGATCTTAGTACCGAAAAAAGCTGATGGTTCAATAGGGGCATTTGAAAAGGAAGACTTGAAGGAGTCCACGAGGTCACAAATGCACATCCAGGCATAATGTCTCATAACTACACCTGCACCCGCAGCTCTAGCCACTCCAGTTGCGTAGGACAGCAACCTCATGGATAAATTGGAGATAGACTCTAGGGCGGATAGTTAGGAAGCAACTTTATCACATGTCCCATTCGAAACTTGATCCACGAGGGTTCCAGAGAGTTTGGAGATTAAATCTCTCTGGAGCCTCGTAAAATGTGCCAGAAAGTTCAGAGACCTGACAGCTAAAATCATTGACGCAAAAACTCGCTTCACTAACCGGTCCACTGCCAGGGACTCTGTTGGGTGGGTGAACAGCAGGACGTTCCTCCACAAGGTCCTTTTTCGTGGCTGCCGCCACCACCACAGCGTCTACTGGCAAACCTCTCGACCAATGGGGTTGATCCTCTGAAGGGGAGAGAATCTTGTCTGATCTCCTGGGGATGGCGTCAGCGGAGTAAGGGTTCTTCCATGCAAGCTGCACGATGAGCTTGACCAACTCATCGGTGGGGGGGGGGTCACCCAAGAAGTAGAGGGGCAACAGCAGAAGGCCTGCAGGAATAAGGATTCCTCACAGGAAGGATTGGAGGACTTCCAGTCACCGCTCTGCTTCAAGACTTCCAGGATGTCTCCAAATGAGACATCAGGGGGTGACTGTGGGGAATACTTCCCCATCATCGTAGTCCATATCTTCCGTGAGGGACTACTCTGGGGTGTCCATGTGTTTCCTCTTACACGCCCGTTTTTCTGAGGGGGTTCTTTGGTAGGAGCATCTGAAGAAGACTCAGAAAGGGAAATACCCTGAGAACAGGAGTTTCCTGGGCCTTGCACTCGTGGAGTCCTATGGGGGTGGCATTTGACAGCTGTGGCTCAGAGGGAACTGGTGGGATGTCCGATGTAGGAGGATTGCTCGAAGTGAGCACCCTCTCCATCACCCAGAAAGCAGACCCACCTGAGGAGGAATGTGAGCACAAAACCAAAGGAGACAATTTCGGAGCCGGAGTCACACCCCGCTCCACGCGATCCACTCAAGGGGATGGAGCCTCAAGCAAAACCGGGCAGCAGTCACCCTCGGTCCCGAAGACAGAACCGGCAACACAACCGGAACCGTGGCCAGAACCGAGGGTTCCACTCCTCCACAGGCATGAGATTGAGGAAGGGTAGGTTCCGATGGAACCAACAGCTAAAGGGCCAATGGAGCCTAAGACACGGTCGTTGTCGGCAACGAGGAAGGAGGTCCTCTTGCAGACGTCAGAAATATGAGCCTCGGAACGAAGGGATCAAAGGGAGGAGAATATGTAGGGATTGACGGTGGTAATAGACCCAAAGTCTGGAGTGGGATGGGGTCTAGGAAAACTTGTAATTCCCGTGGTCAGCAGCTAATCAAAAAGGCGTACCACATCCAATTCTGAAAGGCTAAAACCAAAAAAGTGGTGCAATAGTGCTCAAATGAAAACTTGAAAAACAAAGAAAGAGCACTAATGTGAGTCCTCAAATAAAATTTATTGCAGATAAGGTTTAGCACTTTCGTCAATACCAGTTGACTTCATCAGAACAATCAAAAATCAAACAGAATAAATTTAAATACTACACACTTTACAGTGGTTGGTTCTTCCTTCCCCCAATAGTTGAACAATGCATCATCAGTTAATAAATATCCAACTCAATTCATGAATATTAAGTACATGTTAGTTAAAACCAACACTAAAAACTTGCTGTATTAATTTTATATTATACATTTTACAACAAAGAAGAGATTTAATCAAATTTTCATCATTGCAAAAACACATTAAACAACCCCACACAATAACTTTTTTATTTTTTTAAAAAATATGTTCAATAGTAACCAATTTAAACCTGTCCTGCCTTTTCTTTCAAAATTGGTAGGATGGTCAAATGGTCATTTAAGCCTGGAGGGAAGTTTGCAGCTAGTCTTAATTGTCATAAAAGTTATTTTTTGTTTAAGACATTTTGCCACTCTCCCCCCTAGCTTCAATGTAAACAAGATCAAGGATAGCAAATTTAAAACCACAAAAGTCAGCACACTGTGTACTATGTTTGCATAAAGCATTAGTTTCCTTTTTATTTTTCATATCGTATAAATGTTCATATATCCTAGTTTTAAATAACCTCTCTGCCTTTCCAACATAAAATGATGTACAAGTGTTACATCTAGCAATGTACACCAGCTTACTGGAAAGACAATTACCACTTCCCAAAAATACAAAAAAAGAAGTTATGTACTTACCATAACGTTCCATCTGAGTAGTTAGACTTCATTCTTCTGCACATATGGGTATATGCATCCGATTCGGATCCGAGCCGGCAAAACTTTTCCAACCATCAGCTCTGAGCTCCAAGCTCCTTCCCTACCTATATTACCTCACTTCCTCCTATCTAACTCCAGATCGAGTCTGCTGATACTAAATGGCAACATAACCATAATGCTAAGCAGGATAAACCTGAAGAGAGAGGGGGATGGAGGGAGGGAAGGTGCAGAAGAATGAAGTCTAACTACTCAAATGGAACGTTATGGTAAGTACATAACTTCTTTATCTGAAGTAGTTAACTTCATTCTTTCTGCACATATGGGACAGAGTTCCCCAGCTACTAGTATTCCTGGGAGGCCCTTATGGAAGGATATTTCTGAGCGCCGCAGAGCCAAAGGATGCCCTCCCTCTAGAAATAAGATCTAATTTATAATGAGAGATGAATGTGTGCGAATTGGCCCAAGTCACTGCCGCACAAATATCATCTAACGGAACTCTTGACCAGAAAGCTGCAGAAGTGGCCACTGCCCTCATGGAATGTGCCTTCAATACACCAGGAGGAGATAAACCTTTGTCCTTATAAACTTGTGCAATACAAAGAGTGATCCACCTTGCTAAGGACACTTTCGAAACTGCTTTGACCAAAAATGGATTTGAAAAGGAGATAAAAAATTGATCCGACTTCCGGAATGGTTTAGTCCTATGTAGGTAAAAACGAAGCTGTCTATGGACATACAATAAATGAAGCTTACGTTCACCTCTATTTTGGAAATTTGGGAAGAAGACTGGCAAATTTATAGACTGAATAATATTGGCTGCTGAGGACACCTTGGGAAGAAAAGAAGGATTCGTACACAGCGAAACCCTATCCTTGTAGAAAACCAAATAGGGGGCACGGAGGATAAGGCCTGCAACTCTGAAACTCTTTTAGCTGAAGTGATGGCAACCAAGAATGCTGTCTTCCATGACAAAAACTTAATCGGAACCAAACCGGCTGGCTCGAAAGGGGGGGAGGTCAAAGCCTGAAGGACTAAAGTCAGATCCCGGGGGGGGCACTGTGTCTTTAACTGGTGGTCGCAATAAAGAAGTGCCCTTCAGGAAAGCTTTACACAATTTGGCAGAAGCTAGAGTAACCTTATTTTCACCTACATGAAAATTAGAGATGGCAGCCAGTTGAACCTTGATGTTGGACGCACTTGCACCCGATAGGAAAAGATCGGCCAAAAATTCCAGTATGACTGGAACGGGGGCTGTAAAAGGGTTCTGATTGGGTTGAGAGGCCCAAACGCAAAAATGTTTCCACTTGCTATTATAGAGTTTCATAGTGGAAGCTTTAAGAGAAGCTACCAGAATGTTCTTAACAGGAGACGAAAGTCCAGGAGTCCTGATGATCATAGGAACTGGAGCAGCCATGCCGGCAGCTTGAGACTGTCCAGGTTGGGCAGAGGCATGCCCGACAGGTGAGAAATTAGATCTTTTCATGGATCTAGAATCCACGGAGGAGCCAACAGGTGAGACCATAGGAAGGGAAACCACACTTGGTGAGGCCAGAAGGGAGCTATGAGAATGACTTTGCACTGCAGTCGGCAAGCTCTCTGAAGGAACTTCGGAATAAGAGGTAGCGGGGGATAAGCATACAGTAGCCCGGGAGGACAAGCATGGAATAGAGCGTACCTGGGGAATCCTCTGGAGGGGGAATCAGAGCGAAGAAATTGCTGCACTTCGCGTTGGAAGGAGATGCGATAAGATCGCAGTAAGGTTGGCCTCAAACCAGGAAGATTTCCCCTGCCACTGATTGTTTCAGAGACCATTCGTAAGGCAGGAAGATTGCCCTACTGAGACGGTCCGCTAGAATGTTGGAGCGTCCCGGGATATGCATTGTTATGATAAACCGGCTGGTGGACATTGCCCACTCCCAAACCCATGAGCCTCGCGACAGAGGGGGGTAGGATCTGGTCCCTCCCTGTTTGTTTATATACCAGACTACAGACATGTTGTCTGATTGAATGGCTACAGTTCCCGGAGGTAGGACAGGGTGGAAGGTTCTCAATGCTAACAGCAATGCCCTCATCTACAGAACACTGATGTGTAGCTTGGTCTCTAGAAGGGACCACGTGCCTTGGACCGTTCTTCCCAGGAAGTGCCCCCCACCTGAGCTGGGAGGCGTCCGTTGTCACCGTGGCCTGAGCCGGAGGGGCTAGAAAGCTGCGCTCTGCAAAAATGTCCGCTTATTGAAGCCACCACTGGAGTGATGATCTGCATGTCTGGTTGATATGGATGTGAAAACTCATAGAAAGGTCTAGCCAGGACCACTGAACTGCTAGATTCCACTGAAGGACTCTCATGTGAAGAAGTGCAAGAGGGAGGATAGAGATTGATGCTGCCATCGAACCCAGAGCTCTGAGAACATCAGCCACTGTGAATACAGGGCGATCCAAGATTGCTGATACATGGAGTTTGAGGTTTTCTATCCTTCCGGGGTGAGAAAAATCTTTGACTGAATCGAATCCAACCGTGCCCCGATGAAGTCCATGATCTGAACCCGAGTCAGGTAGGACGTGTTGAGGTTGATCGTGATGCCCAAATTGTAAGCCAGATGAGGAAGTAGTGTAGGGCCTGACCCAATAGACGTTTGGTGGATGCAGCGAAGAGCCAATAGTCTAGCTAGGGGAATACGTGAATGCCCTGAAGTCTCAGGTGAGCCACTACGACCACCATAAACTTGGTAAACACCCTGGGGGCTGTGGTGAGACGGAAGAGTAGGGCTCTGAATTGAAAGTGACTGGCCCCTAGCCAGAAGCATAAAAACCTCCTGGAGCTCCTGTGGACCTTGATGTGATAGTAAGCGTCCTGGAGGTCTAACGAGCACATCCAGTCACATTCTCTCAGAAACGGTAGAATGGACTGTAGAGTGACCATCCGGAATTTTTGTTTCTCTACCACCAGGATGAGGATAGACAGGTCCAGAATGGGCCGGAGGTCCCACATCTTCTTTGGCACTAAAAAGCACCTGGAGTAGATGCCTGACCCGGATTGATCTGGGGGACCGGCTCGAATTTGTAGCAGCTTTGAAACCTCTAATGCTGCAGCCTCCCTGTGAGCAGGTGGGACATCTGGAAGGCATGCTGGAGTTATGGGACATGAAATGAAGGGGATAGAATATCCTCTGGATATGATGTTTAACACCCAGCAGTCTGCAGTAATGGACTACCATGCAGTTGGATGCAAAGAAAATCTTCCCCTGACTGTCTCCAGAGTAGAGCAGCCGGACAACCCCTCAGGGTTGCTGTGCGGGTCTGTCGGAAAAAGGATCCCTAGACCCGAAGTTTCTGGGACCCCCCTCTGCCTCTGGGACGGTGTTGGTCTTGTCCCCCACTGCCTCTGGGGGACGAATATTCCTGAGTGTCATGAAAAAACTGTGATTTCCGGAAGCACATCTTCTTTTGCCCCTTTTGGTTCCTGGAATAGGACCTCTGGGAGTTAGAGAAGTGGATTCCGACGGCAGACATTCCCGGCCTTCTCACTCTGGATTAGTGTGTCACGTACAGTCTTCCCAAAGAGGGATGATCCATCAAAAGGGCCGTTGATAAAAGGTGCCTTAAAGGGGTTCGCAAATTGACACAGCCTGATCCAGGCGTGTCGGCTCAAGGCAATGCCTGTACCAGCAGCTCTAGTGGCTCCCTCCGTAGCATGAGAGAGGAGACGCATAGAGGTATTAGTCACTGATTTCAGAGTAATCATCTTCGCAGTAAAGGACTGCTTGCCCTGCTGCGACAGAGACTCCGGGGGTGACTGAGTTAGTTCCAATATAAGTTTTCGCTGCAGTCGGATGACATGTGCCAAGTAATTCAGCGCATGGATAGAAAATGTCGCTGATGAGTACATGCACTTCCCGAAGCGATCCATCGACCTGGACTCCTTGTCTGGTGGATGAACCAAGGAACTCTCCTGTGCCATTCCCTTCTTTGTGGCTGCTGCAACCACCAAAGCGTCTTCCAGGGTTCTCTTGGACCATGCCTGCCTGTCTGACAGCAGGGAAAGAATTTTGTCTGGCCTTTTGGATATAGGCTCTATGGTGTCAGGATCCTTCCATGCCCTAGTGGTGATGAAGTCCACCAAAGGGTCAGCTGGAGGGGAGACCCAAAAAGTAGATGTGTCCACGCCAAAGGTCTCCAGGAAAACGGACTCATCCGCAGAGGGTTGAGGGCTGACCAACCTTCTGTTTGGCGGAGGATCTCCATAATGTCTCTGAACGAGACATCCTCAGGAGGTGATCTGAGGGAACCCTCTCCTTCATTAAAGTCTGTATCGGTGGTAATGGACTCAGGGGAGTCCAAGTGCCTCCTCTTACACTGGCGCTTACGAGGTTCCCCTCCACTGGGACTCTCTGAAGATGATTTGAAAGCCTTCGGGGATTCCCTGAGGGGAAACACCTGGGGTTGCTTTGGCATGGGCTGTCCCTGAGACAGGGTAATGGGAGCAGAATCCAAAATCAGAGGGGTCTGGGTAGGATCCGAGTAGGAGAGCTGTGGCCTCAACCCCTGGGAGAGGACCCTTTCCACTGCCCCGAATGCCAATGGAGAGCACACCTCTGAAGCTCATAAGGAAGAGGCTCTCCCCGGATCTGAAGCAGGGATCGGAGCCGACGGCAGGGTAGTCTGGGCACCGAGGATGGGATCCGAAAGAGCAAGACCTAGACCCTCGGGTCCGACTCCCCGATCATGGCTCCGAGAGTCTCCTGGATCCAAGATCGGACCCGAGGAACACAAGATGACGGCCGGCGTCCAGGAAGCGAGAACCATCGGCATCGACCTAACAGCTCTGAAAGGTCTCTGACCCGAAAGCCCCGAAGCGTCGGATCGGGGGAAGGAGAAATAGGGTGGAACATAGTTGAAGAAGAACCCTCTCCAATGGGAGCGGGTCATGGTAAGACCTCCATCTGAATCTGGTTCTGGATGAACCTCCTCATCAGCCTGTCCATATCCAGTTCGGAGGCACTCTGAGTCGACCTGGAGGAAGCGAGTGACTCGGTTCTGGGCCGGATCTGAGGAGTGCCTCAGCTCCGATGGCTCCATCGGCTCCGGCGAGAAACGGGGAGAGTGGAGCAGAGGAGAATGAGACCTGGGTGCCTTTAAAGAGGGGCTAGAGAAAGACTCCCTGTCCCGTGATCTTTCCTGGGCCTGTCCCTTTCTTTGTGGCGCTTCTCCTTCTCTCTTCTGTCCCTACCTCTCTGGGATAAATCCGAAGTAGCAGTCCTGGTGGGAGGTTGAGTCCCTGCCTGCACAGTGTCACTTGCTGGGGAGGAAACCAAGGCAGACTCCAGGGCCGAGGTTGGTAGCAGACCCTTAGCCACAAGCTTGGCCCGATGATCCCTCAGCACCCTGGAGTTAAAGCCTGAACAAATGTCGCAGGAAGCAGACAGATGGGCGACCCCTAAACATAGAACACACAGAGTGTGGCCATCGGCTGGTGAGAGTTTATGACCACACTCTGTGCATTTCTTAAAAAGAGCATAGCGGAGCACAGTAAAAGCCATAACGGTCCACACACACATGCACACTCAACAAGGGATTGGGCCTAGACGGGAACTAACTACACTATTTTACTTAACTTTTTTTTTTTTTTAAACTAACACGACGACCAAACGCGAGAAGGGAGGAAAACAAAAAAGGGAAAGGTATTTACCCGATTACTCTAAAAGACCAAAAAAAGTACCACCTTGCTTAGAGCTCAGAGACCACGATGCTGACTCAAAGAGCGGCAAACGAGATCTGGGGTTAGATAGGAGGAAGTGAGGTAATATAGGTAGGGGAGGAGCTTGGAGCTCGGAGCTGATGCTTAGAAAAGTTTTGCCGGCTCAGATCTGAATCAGATCCGTATACCCATATGTGCAGAAATGAGAAGTTATGTACCTACCATAACGTTCCATGTTAGTTGTCTTCTCTCGCCTTCTTTCTTGCTTGATAGGTTCGGAGACGATCCTCGGCTCCGACTCGGCACTTGCTAAGCTCGAGAGTCACTTTTACCAGCTCGAGGCAGACCCATATCCCATGATGCAAGGCGGTAAGTACCCAGATCTCGTTTGATGACAAAAGGGCAATAGCACCTGGCATAATAACTTCCCAAAGGAAGAAAGAAGAAGAGAAAAACCTGCAGTATGGTAGAAGGACCAGCTCTGTACGGTCTTCAGAAGTGTAATTCCTTGTAGAGAAAGGTCTGTCCAGGCCTGGGCGAAGGTGGGAGGGTCGCAAGAAAGAAGGCGAGAGAAGACAACTAACATGGAACGTTATGGTAGGTACATAACTTCTCAATGTTAAGTTGTCAATCTCGCCTTCATTCTTGCTTGATGGGACCGCGTCCCTAGCAACTCTATCCTGGGTGGCTCAATGGAACAGACTCTTGAGAACGGTAGAGCCAAAACTGGCTCTGTCCCTAGAGGCCAAATCCAATTTGTAATGGGAAACAAATGTATGAGGAGTGGCCCAAGTGGCCGCTGCACAAATAGTGTCTAAAGGAAGTCTAGCTTGAAAGGCTGTATTAGTAGCTAAGCTTCTGGTTGAATGTGCTTTAGGTTTCGAGCACAGCTGTTTTCCCCTGAGCCGATAAATTTCAGCGATGACAGAAGAAAGCCATCTAGATAAGGTCACTTTTGAGACAGGAAGGCCTTTCTTGTTATCAGCATAGGAAACAAAGAGTTGATCGGATTTCCTGAATTGTTTTGTTCTGTCCAAGTAATATCTGAGTTGGCGGTGGACATCAAGATAATGTAATTTTTGTTCCGATCTGTTTGAATAGTTTGGAAAAAATACAGGGAGATCAATGGCTTGATTCAAATTAGTCTTTGAGGCGACCTTAGGCAAAAAAGTCAGATTAGTTCTCAATGATACTCTGTCTTTGTGGAAGACCAAATGGGGGGGGGGGCGAACAGATAGAGCATGAAGTTCAGACACCCTCCTAGCCGATGTAATAGCAACCAGGAATAAAGTTTTCCATGAAAGAAATTTCAGGGAACAAGAAACAGCTGGCTCGAAGGGGGGAAGAATCAAGGATGTCAGCACTAAATTTAGGTCCCATTGAGGAGGAGGACTCCTGACTGGAGGCTTCAGGAGGAAAATTCCTTTCAAGAAGGCTCTACAAAGCCTGTGGGACATAATGTTGTGATCTCGAACCCGACATGAAAGTTCGAGATAGCAGCCAACTGAACTCTAACTGTGGAAGAAGAGGAGCCCGCGTGAAAAATCTCCGCTAAGAAATCCAAAACTGCTTGAACTGGAGCAGTGAAGGGATCAATATTCTTGGCTTTAGCCCAATAAGAAAAATGTTTCCATTTGCTCGTATAAATCCTCCTGGTAGAGGATTTTAAGGAAGCTACTATGATGTCTCTAACAGGGTTAGAGATCATAGGAAGCCTAGCTAAGGAAGGAAGTGGAGCAACCATGCTGTGAGGTTGAGAGAAGGGATAGACCGGTGCAGCTGACCGGATTGGTGAATCAGAAGATCTGGCACTGGGTCCAGATGCCACGGCTGCACCAAAAGGTGACGATGGAGGAACGGAAACCAAATTTGTCGAGGCCAATAAGGAGCAATGAGAATCAATTTGGCTCTCAAAACGGTTGCTTTCTGGATAACTTGAGGGATCAGAGGAAATGGAGGAAAGGCATAAAGAAGTCCCTGGGGCCAATCCTGGGTCAGAGCGTCTCTGGGGGGATGGCCTGTCAGTGGAAAGAGAGAGAAGAAGTCTGGGCATTTGCTGTTTTGGGGAGTAGCAAAAAGATCGCAAAATGGGCGACCCCATTCCAGAAAAATCTTTTCCACTATAGATTGTTTGAGAGACCACTCGTGAGGCATGAGAATAGCTCTGCTCAATCTGTCCGCTAAAATGTTGGTTTTCCCAGGGATGTGCGTTGCTACCAGAAACCGATGAGAGGAGATCGCCCATTGCCAAAGTCTGACCGCTTCTCGACACAAGGGGTAGGACTTGGTTCCACCCTGTTTGTTGATATACCAAACTACAGACATGTTGTCTGTGTGGACTGCAATTGTCCCTACGGGAAGAAAGTCGTTGAGGGCTTGCAACGTTAAAAGCACTGCTCTCATCTCTAGGACATTTATGTGCAGGTGGTATTCGAAAGGTTGCCACGTCCCATGAACCATCCTGCCCTGATAATGCCCCCCCCCACCCGATCAGGGAGGCATCCGTAGTGACAGTGGCTACCGGGGATGGGGGTACAAAGTGTCTGCCTTGGTGAATCTGGGGAGAAGTGATCCACCAAGCAAGATGATTCTTGCAAATCTGTGTCACCAGTATTTGGTGATGCATTGGAAGTTGTTGGTAAGACCACTGAATGAACAACATCCATTGAAGAAGGCGCATATAGAAGCGAGCCAGGGGAAGAAGGGTAATGGCCGCAGCCATGAGGCCTAACACCTTTAGAACCATTCTGGCCTGTACCTTCTTGTTGGCTAGAATGATCCTGACGTGACTTTGAATGTCTGAGATTCTTTGATCTGTAAGGGTAGCTGACATCCGAACAGTGTTTAAGTTTGTGCCTATGAAAGTAATAGACTGGCAGGGCAATAAGGATGATTTTTCGGAGTTGATCGAGATGCCCAATTGAGAACAAAGATTTATTGTGTAATCCCTGGCTTGAAGAAGCTGATGCCTGGTGGTGGCTGAAAGGAGCCAGTCGTCGAGATACGGAAACACCTGGAATCCTTGACGTCTCAGGTGAGCCGTGACCACTGCCATACATTTGGTGAACACTCTGCGGGCTGTAGTGAGACCAAAGGGCAGGGCTCTGAACTGGAAATGACTGGACCCCAGCCGAAAGCGGAGAAATCTCCTGGAGCGTCTGTGAATTTTTATGTGATAGTAAGCATCCTGAAGATCTATTGAGCACATCCAGTTGTCTTTCTGTAAGAAGGGCAGAATTGACTGAAGAGTGACCATTCGGAATCTTGTCTTCCTCACAGACTTGTTGAGTCTGCTGAGATCCAATATTGGTCTCCAGTCTCCCGTCTTTTTGGGGACCAAAAAGAACCTTGAGTAGATTCCGGGCTCTGAATGATCTGTTGTAACTGGCTGAATGGCTCTTTTTTGCAGTAGTTTTAAGACTTCTAACTCTGCAATTTCCCTTAGACCGGGTGGTAGATCTGGAAGGGAATTTGAGTGATAGAAAGGACTTTCCTCGAAAGGAATTTTGTAACCCTCGGATATGATCGACTGTACCCATCTGTCTTGAGTGAGGGAACGCCAGGCTTCTGGGTACAGCGATAGTCTTCCCCCGACTGCCTCGAAGGATGGACAGCCGGGCAACATCTCAGGGATGCTGAAAGGGCTTGTCAGAGAGAGGATCTCTGCTTCCCTGGTTTTGTGGACCCCCTCTGCCTCTAGAGCGGCATCTGTTATTGTTACCCCCTCTGCCTCTAGTGGTAAACTGACCACGTGAATCCGGCGTGACTCCTTGGGATTTGCGGAACCACATTTTGCCACCCTTCTGCCCTTTGGGGTAAGGTCTAGAAGGGGTGGAAAAACTGACTCCTACGGCAGAAAGCGTCTTGCCGTCCTGCTCACACCTGGTCAACGTTTCCTTCACTTGAGGGCCAAACAAAGCTGACCCATCAAAGGGAGAGTTTGTGAAGGACGCCTTAAAGGGATCTGCAAAATTACAGAGCCGCATCCAGGCTTGGCGTCTAAGAGCCACACCTGTACCTGCGGCCCTACTCGCTCCATCTGCAGCATATGATATCAGTCGCATGGAGGAGTTAGCAATAGAATTAAGCGTTTCTAGCTGCGAAGCAATTTTTTCTTGAGCCCCTGCAGCTGTAGGATCCTGTACTACTTCACCTAGCTCCTTAAGGATATCCCTCTGGAGTCTGGTGAAGTGACATAGGTAGTTCAGCGAACGCATAGCAAAGGTCGCTGAAGAGAACATCCGCTTACCATACCTACCCATGGTCCTAGAGTCCTTATTAGGAGGATGGACAGGTATGGAAGGATCTGCAAGTTCCTTCTTAGTGGCAGCCGCCACCACCATGGCATCAGCAGGGACACCTTTTAGTGAGGAATTGCTTGTCCGCCGGGGCAGTAATAAATTTAGAAGGCCTCCTAGGGACTGGCTCTACAGAGTCAGGAGCAGCCCGCCTTCGAGCAATAACCTGCATAGGGGGTGAGGCGGAGACACCCAGGAGGTGGAGGGCCGAGATCCAGCCTCCAGGTATACCGACTCATCCTCAGAGGGATTATTGGTGGGCCAGTTTCCCCTCTGTCTAAGGAGTTCTAGGATGTCTGAAAAGGAGACATCCTCAGAGGGATCTTGGGGATCCCTCGGACTCATCTTTTTTTAAGTCCACTGATCCCGGAACCGAGGGGG